>NC_048238.1:92248204-92343664 GCF_002007445.2 Ailuropoda melanoleuca | reverse complement strand
GCATATGGCCCTTCTCTTTACTACGTCTGTATCTTTGGGGTAAACACCCAGTAGTGCAATGGCTGGGCCTATTGACCCATTCTTGTCTAAATCTCCACTGCCCCTATTTCTTTTTTTTTTAAGATTTTTAAAATTTATTTATTTGACAGAGATAGACAGCCAGCGAGAGAGGGAACACAAGCAGGGGGAGTGGGAGAGGAAGAAGCAGGCTCATAGCGGAGGAGCCTGATGTGGGGCTCGATCCCAGAACGCCAGGATCACGCCCTGAGCCGAAGGCAGAGGCTTAACGACTGAGCCACCCAGGCGCCCCACCACTGCCCCTATTCTTAATGATTCACAGCCACTAAAAAGAATATATACGTATATATATAAAATATAGTATATACATAATATAGACATTTACATAGGTAATGTAGTACACACATACACACACACGCACACACTGGCTTGGAAAGAGACCCACAATAATAGGACAATATAGTTCTATATAATAAGTATGCATGTGTTTTTATGCATATAGAGAAAGGTCTAGAACAGCACTATTCAAAGGAAATAAAATAAACGTCACAGATGTAATTTTAAATTTTTTAGTAGCTGAATTTAAAAGGTAAAAGAAACAAGTAAAAATAACTTAACAATAAATTTCATTTAACTCAATATATCCAGATCATCATTTCAACATGTAATCAATATTGAAAAACTGAGGTATTTTACATTTTTCCTACTAAGTCTCTGAAATCCAATGTACAGTTTATGCTTACAGCACATCTCAATTCGGTCTAGCTACTTTCAAGTATCCAATAGCCACTTACGGCTACTGGCTGTCACATTGGACAGCATAGTTCCAGGATATACAGTGAACTGTTAATAACAGTTTCCTCTGAGAGACTGGCTGGGGAGAGCAGAGAGATTTCTACTTTTAATTTTATCTTTTATTACATTTACAATGAATATTTTGATTTTATAATAAAAACTGACTCTAGCTGACAGACACCTCCAGCATTACTCTTACATGGCCACTAACAGAACTAATCTTACCTCCGATAGCAAATCTGATTTCTCTGCCTCAGTGAATCTGCTATTCCTTAAAAACCCTCTCTTCTTTGCAACCCCAATCCCTAAATTGTAAACCTTCATTCTTCACAGTTTCCGATCCGTTTAATCTCTTCTCAGCCCCACTATTCAAAGGCCAAAGGAGATTTAACCACTCACTCATGTTTCATGATGTTCAGCTGTGGGAGGGTCTGATTTGGGACCACAAAACTCATGCGTGAACAGATGTCCTTATAATCTTGATTCCTTCTCTCAAAGTCCTCCACATGGGCAGCCAGGTGGGAATTGACAATGCAAAAGGTAGTGTTGTGAAATACAAATCTCACAGCTACCCCACCTTTGTTTCCCTGTTAGCAAGAGTAATTACTCACAGTTAGTACAAAGACACAACTAGCAGTTAAACTTCACATGGACATAAATAATAATCAAGCTCATTTCCAAAGTAACTCGCCATTTTCCCCATGATTCCAGTTCCAACTGTTTCTGCAGCAACATCACGGATATATCGCCACTGGTCCTTTCTGGCAAATATGAGGAGCATCATCCCAACAAGGCGGACTAGTTGAACCTATGAGTTCCAGGGAGTTAGAAAAGGTTCATGTTAATACCACTCTTTGCCACACATCTAGTCCCACAACTAATTTTCCACCAAGAAGATATTAATGATGCTCAAATCCGAATCCAAATCTTCTAATTTCCCAGTGGACCCCATGCAAAGGAAACAAAATTTCTCTGAGGCAGCTCTTATCTGACTCTGACCAGTAGGAGTTAAAAGTCTTTGGGGACATCAGGGGCGCCTGGGTGGCTCAGGTGGTTAAGTGTCTGCCTTCGGCTCAGGTCATGATCCCAGCGTCCTGGGATCAAGCCTCACGTCAAGCCCCATGTCAGGCTCTTGGCTCAGCGGGGAGCCTGCTTCTGCCTCTCCCTCTGCCTCTCCCCCTGCTCATGCTCTCTCTCTGTCTCAAATGAAAAAAAAATAAATAAAAATAAAATCTTAAAACAAAAGTCTTTGGGGACATCAAGTACATTCAGTTCTAGGATCCATTATTTTAATCACTTGTAAACATACCACGAGTAGATAGAATTAAAAAATCAAATAAAAAAAACCCCTATCCCAGCTTGTTCCTTTTGCCTCTCCTTCCTAGTTTCTGATTTCCAATTTCTTAAGAAATTAAAATTTATAAAATAGCAATATTTTTTACTTTGATTATTTTAAGTCTGAGAACCAGAGCTACAGATACGTCTGAAATATGTGTTACCCAGGGACCTATATGAGAGGAGTAACACCTTCAGGATTTTTATTACCTATATCAACTGTTAGAAGAAGTAAATGAAAAATATTCAGGTGACTTCTTTTAAAGGGCTTACTACAGTAGCCATGTAATTTAAATAACTGTTCTGGTAGCCTCTACCACATGCTTTCTAAAGACCAACAAATTGGCCCACCTTGCTAAAGTCAACTCTACTTTTGATTTACAACAAATTTTAGAACTCATTTAAATTCTGCAACACTTCTTGCTGATTCCACAGTATACCCTATGCACCCACATGCTTCAAACCACTTTTCTATAAAGCATCCTGTTCTGGCCATGTCAGTGAATAATTCTGATCTTAAACTCTTACTGTTATCTTGTAAGTAATTATTGTAAGCTAATTATCATTCTGAGAATAAAATTCTTCTTTTCTCCTAAAAGCTACCTAAGCAATGAAAATACAGAATCTGAAAGCTTAGGAAAATTTTTTTCTAGAAAAATAGGTGTAAAGAATTAGTCTGCCCTATTGAAGTATTACACACAGGGAAGAAGTCAATTAAACCATTCTTTTGGAACAAGTTACAGTTAACAGAATAACTTCTAGGGAATTCTATTTAGTTGTATACTAAAAAAGAAAATTAAATGCAGCTTACTTTCTTATACTTGGCTTTGGAATGCAAACCCCTCTCCACAGCCATGGACCACTCTTGTTCTTTCACAGATTCAAAGTAGAAAAAGGCTTCTGTGCTCAAGTCCAGCTCTTGAAATCTGAAAAACAAACAAGAAGACATGAGATCTATACATGTCCCATAATTATCTCTGTCTACCTCCTTGCCCATTTTCTGAGACATTAGGTGAAAAGGGAATGGGGAAAGAGATAAATTTTTACAGAACTGCTCTACTGACCCAGGTGATCAGTAAGGACAAGCAGCTTTCTTTTTCAAAAGACCCTCTATAAGTATATGCACAGGCTATACAAAATGAATCTTAAAAAGCGGAGGCACCTGGGTGGCTCAGTCAGTTGAGTAGCTGACTCTTGATTTCAGCTCAGGTCATGAACTCAGGGTCCTGGGATCCCTGTTCAACAGAAAGCCTGCTCAAAGATTCTCCCTCTCTCTGCTCCTCTCCCTGCCCCTCCCCCTGCTCATGCACTCTCTCTCTTTCAAATAATAAATCTTTTGGGGGGCGCCTGGGTGGCTCAGTTGGTTAAACAGCTGCCTTCGGCTCAGGTCATGATCCTGGGGTCCTGGGATCGAGCCCCGCATTGGGCTCCCTGCTCAGTGGGGAGTCTGCTTCTCCCTCTCCCTCTGTCTCCTGGCTTGTGCTCTCACTCTCTCTCTGTCAGATAAACAAAGTCTTTAAAAATAATAATAATAATAATAATAATAATAATAATAATAAATATTTTTTAAAAAGTATATGCACAGACTATGCAAAACATAAACAAAAAACAAACAAAAAAAATCTCCACAAGGGATAACAGTGGAGCTTTGTTTATATATCCTAGGAATAGTCACTGTTGGAATTGACCTCAAGTCTGTTTCTATTAAGAATGCAGTTTTCTTCGCATTTTGAGAGGACTAGATGTTTCCTTTCAACATTTCAGGTATCATCCCTTTCTTATCTCACAAATTTGAACCACAAGTTAATTCTCACATATAGTCTATAGTGAGTTTTCACCAAACAGTTAAAAAAGAAAAAGGAGAACAAAATGTCATGTAAACTAATACCAAATATATAGCCAAAAGGAAATTCCAGATGCGTTCTTTACCCAATGCAGTAGATATCAGGAGGATTTGAATCACAGTTCAGCCAAGGTTCCAACTCACTATCTGGAGACTGGCCATTCACGTTCCACGTTCCAACAAAAAATCTAATACACAATACCAAAAAATTATTTGAAAACAAAGGTCAAGTATGAACCAATGAAGTTTTCTCATCACTTTTATACAAGGGTATATTCACAATAAGCCAACATAATTTCTCAAAATGTTTTGTTATATACATAAGAAACACCTCTCACATGTAGAACACAAAGGCAGTGGGCTTAATTCTCCAAAGTTTACATTAGGTGAACCCACAGAAAGGAATCAAGTCTCTATTTAAAAAATACAAAGCTAATTGCTCTACCACATTTCTTTTCAGTTAAACTCCACCCAAACTTATACTTGAAGGGAGAGCTTGTAGATGGGAAAAAGGTATCTTCATGATGTAAATACATCTAATATGGATAACTGTTCCATAAGGAGCTGTAGTTGAATCCAAAAACTCACTTCCCGAAGGATTACAAGGACATCTGTGTAGGAAATTCTGTTGAGGCAGATACACAGTATTAACGGGGAAAGCAGAAGGGAAAACTCATAACTGTCTTAATTGTTTACATACAAAAATAAGCATCATGGGGAATATGAGGAACTATAGGTTTTAGCACAGGGATATGGTTATAATTGAATTAGAACAAATAAGGCATACTGGGATAGCAGATGGGACCAGAATCTTGGACTATTAAGCATACATGTTGTTCACAAACAACAAAGAGAAGTGTTGCTGCTTTGTACACCGGAATATATGCCATGCCACACCACACACACTAGGTCCACAAAAGATACCAATAAATAAATGTGAACTGAGAAATATGATATAGAGGAAAGAATCCTCTCAATCAAGAGGACAGGGTAAAATTTTCTGTAGTTAACTTACCAAAGTAAGTAAGTTAAGCTAGTGGTAATGGCAGACATTAATCTTCCAATATTGGTGAGAAAAAATTCAGCAGGCCAGAAAGATAAAAAACACACCTGCTTAGGGAATGTGCTAGGGGATTATTCTCTAGTAGATGTGAGCCTGATTTGGTTCTGAGTGTCTAGAACCATTAGTAGACATAGTATCATTTGTAGTTAGAAAATCCAAGGGAAATTGTAGCATTTGTGTTATTTTGTCCATGTATGTTATTGACCAATATAGAGACAGGGGCTTGAGCCAGCTGACCATTCCTTTTATCATGCTTTGATTCTTAATTAAGCTAATTAAACTAATACCTTAAAAAACAAATAGCCATTATATGCCGTACCTCAGTAAGTAGAAGAGAGACTAACCTGAAATTCTGAATGTTGACATATTCTTTCTCTCGCTTTGCCAGGATATGTTTGATGAGACCCTCCCGCTGCCCAGCCTGGGTATTTGGTACAAAGAGCTTCCGCATGGTGTTGGTCACTTTGGGCTGTTCCTTGTTAGAAGCTTCCTTGTCACGTGGAAGCCTAGCAAATAAATGAGAATTTCGAAAGTGAAACTGCCTATAATAAAAAAGTCTCCTAAATGGGAAAAATGTCTTGACACAGGACTTACATTCTATTCACTGAAGGGGGTGGGGGTGGGGGTTCCCGATGAATCCCTGTAGGATGATTTTGTGAATTAATTTTCTTGTCCAAATTCATAGATGAAAAATTATCCTCAAATCCAAGAAGCCCTGAAGTACACAGAACCCAGAGTCAAAGGGAGGGAAATAAAGATACCATCTAATTTATCCAGGATAGACAGAGCTTTGCTTTGATCAGTGGTTTTGATTTGATCACTATTTGCTCAATGGCATTACCAAACAGAAAGGTACCATAAGGATACCCTGAAGAACTTGACATACTAACTAGAACAATAGCAAGTTACATTAATTTGGAATCTGAATGGTAACAGCTAACATTTATTAAAGACTTAGCATAATGCCTGTTTGATAATAAGGGATTATATCATTATCTTCTTTAATCATCATAAAGACCCCAAGAGGCCAGTACTATTAAAAATCTTCCCATGTTACAGAAAAAGAAATGGAAGCTCAACATTGTTGAGTAACTTGACCGAGGTCATACATAACTAGCAAGTCACAGATTTGGGGTTTAAACCCAAGCAGTTTGGCCCTGGAGCCTGCAATTTTTACCACACTGCTAAGCAGGCTCCTGAGGAGCTAACATGCCACAGAAAGGATTAGGAATGAACATCAGTCAGTGGGCATGGACTCAGTAAAACCACTCCATAGGAGAAGGTGTCTCAGACTGACATTAATCCACATTATCTAACTGTCCAGATAAAATCTACTCTGCAATGATCACAGCAACCAGGCAAAAGAGAAGTTTTTCAGTACCTGAAAAAACAGAAGGCTTGTCCTTAGTGTCTAATTTCTGGTACCAGCTAGATGAGTCCTTTTGCTCTGGAACAAGAAGTTGTGACTGAGCTAGAGAGATAAGAGTCATGGTCAGAAACAGGGGAGCCCTATCATTGAGTGGAATTTACCATAACCAAAAGCCATTCACTCAGCACTCCTCAAATGCAGGGGCTAGCAGCATTTTTTTTTAAGATTTTATTTATTTATTTGACAGAGAGAAAGACAGCGAGAGAGGGAACACAGGGAGGGGCAGAGGGAGAGGGAGAAGCAGGCTTCCTGCTGAGCAGGGAGCCCGATGCGGGGCTCTATCCCAGGCCCCTGGGATCATGACCTGAGCCGAAGGCAGACGCCTAATGACTGAGCCACCCAGGCGACCCAGCCAGCAGCATCTTGAATGTGAAGGAAGAGACTAAGAGAATGAGGGCAGCTCTGGGATCATCTGGGAGCAGGAGGATTATATTCTTCAGTAAGCTGTCCATGCCGTGACACTGAAGATTCTGGAAAATGGCCCAGTGTCCTTATAGCTGAATAGACTTGTTCCCTAACCTAATCCTGGGTTCATTCCTGAAGGCAGAAAAATCAGCACTGAAGACTGAAGGGGTGAGGTACTTGGCTAATGGCTGCTTGCCTCTGCATCAGCATGTCAGAACTTCACTGCCATTCAAAGAGCAGAAAGAAAACTGCTGAGTCTTGAGTTACCCTCCTGAGCAGCAAGGACCTCCGAGAGGAACTTCAAACAGTGTTCCTCATCAGGGATTTCAAAGTGCCGCTCTCTGGTCCGGTCCCCCTGAATCCGAATTTTGCAGCCACCTAAAAAGAAGTGAAATCCACACACATATACCTATGGAATACATGCTTTTTTGGGGTCATACTCTCAACTTATCAGTTTAACAGGAGAAGGTCCAGATCACAAATATTCTAAGGCCTCTAATGTAGGAAACCTGTCTATAGGATCAGGGGATTTGGTTGGGGAGTGCAATACAGGGAGGGAAATCTAAAGGGCTGATGAACTGTGTCAATAAGCAGCCCACTTACGGTGATATGATAAATACTAAAATCAGTTTTCCTATGTTCTGATATATCTCCCCAATGTCAATGCAGGGACCAAATTCTAACAAAAGATCACTTCCCCAACTGCCCTCCTCCCATCTCCCAGCTGGAAATTCCTACCATTTCAAATCTAGATTATATATTAAGAGTATTTGAGCATAAAGGGAATAAAGAAAACAAGATGGTTTGCTCCTAGGTATAGACTGTACCTAGGCAATTGAATTTACAAACTAATTAAAAAATAAAAGAATAGTGGGATTGGTTTGAATTATTCTGAAAAGAAGTACCTATACCTCATTACCTCAAGTAAAAAAAGCATGTCTTGAATAAATGTACGAAAGCAATATAATGACCTATGACCAGGAGTGGTCTGGTTCAAGCATAGCCAACTGGAAAACAGTATAATTAGCAGCAAAGTGATCTAGGACATTAGTTTCTTATGTATATAACATACTGTCTCCCTTTTTCTGATGCCCTAGTTATCATATTTATCAATCGTCTTGATATGATCATCCAGGAAACCTATGTACTTGTTTATGTTCTTATTTTAACTGATTTAGTACATATATTGCTTTCTCATGCTGCTGGAAGCCATAAGTTCCTTGAGAGCAAGAGGTGGCCTGTACATACAGGTAATCCAACACAACACTTTCGATGATCTCCCAGGGTTGTCTGGGACCAAAGGCTTCTCAGGACTCAGGACTTTCAAAGCTAAGTCTGGGAAAGTCCCAGGCAAACCCGGATGATTGGTTACTTTACTGGTGACAATGCTGTCAGACTTCACGGACAGAAGGCATTTAATAGATGACTGTTGGACCAGACTCCCTCACACTTATAAATGACAAAGAGATGGGAAAATGAAATGAAATCCACTTCTGAATCTCTCTTGCCTTTGCATTTCCCTTATGTTTCTATCTTCACAGGTTTAGTGATTAGACGAAAAGAGATAAAAAATAGAGAAAAATGTGAAAACGAAGGCACCCAAGTGGACCACAGACAGGAAAATTAGTGAGGGTGTTATCATAAGGAGAAGAAAAAACAACCGGCATGAATAAAGGCTGTCAATTACCACAGCCTTGAAAATCAGGGAAAACCTCCTTTGGGGTACAAGCAGTCCTCCCTTTCTCAGATATTTTATATAAAAAAATAGAAGAAAATTAAAAGGCCAGTTTCTATCTGATAGAAACTTAAACAAGAACACATAATCTCTCTCTCCCACAACCCTTGAAAGATACATTGTAGCAAATATAAAAAACACACTGACTCGTTTAACAGAAAACTCCAGAAACTGCTTACAAAATAATACTAGATACTCTCTCACCATATTGTGTGGGAAAGAGGACAAATTACCCCATGACTCAACCTTCTACTACTCTTCCTTCCAAAACCCCCTAGCCTCTTTGTGATCAACATTCCTATATCCTCAAACTTCTCCTCTGAACACTCCCTGCATCTCTCAGTAATTCTCAACTATGGGTGCATTAGAATCACCAGAGGCATTTTTAGAAAATAGACATTTGGGTCCCACCCCAGCTCAATAAAGCAGAATCTCAGGGGGTGAGGCTCAGGCGCTGGTAGTTTTCAAAATACTCCCCAAGTAATTCTTTTTTTTTTTAAAGATTTTATTTATTTATTCGACAGAGATAGAGACAGCTAGAGAGAGAGGGAACACAAGCAGGGGGAGTGGGAGAGGAAGAAGCAGGCTCATAGCGGAGGAGACTGATGTGGGGCTCGATCCCATAACGCAGGGATCACGCCCTGAGCCGAAGGCAGATGCTTAACCGCTATGCCACCCAGGCGCCCCTCCCCAAGTAATTCTAATGTGCATCCAAATTAAAAATCAAAGAGTCACCTGTGAAGTGGTTGCTCCCTGGATGCTGTTTATGGTCTCTTACACCCTATGGAATTTTAGACCAGTGTCCTTACTTGTCCTAACACCATCTCCAGACCATTCCTTCTTCTCCTCCCTCAGGACAAATCTTTTTTCCCTTTCAGTTTACCCACTGGGTTATACCAACTTCTTCCCTTCCCTCCTCCCTCTATGAGATCATGTACCATCCTCACCAAAACTTCTGAATCCAGGATTCAAAACCTGACTCATAAGACTTCCTCTCCACTCAAACTCTTGCCTTTAATTTGGGTCCCTTACAAATTAGTGCAGAAAACACAGTCAACATCTTCAACTTCCTCATCCAATGACCTTGGCCCATCATCTCAGCCACCTACTCCTTCAAGTCCCTACTGGGATTTCCCTCAGTTGTACTCTGAACCTTTTCATCATAGAAACCACCACCCCATAAACCTCTAATTCAAATACCCCATTTTGACCTGTTACTTCCAGCTTACTTGCTCATATGGGAACCTCCAGCATTGATCCCTCTACTTTCTTAGTATCCATTCACTCACTCCTGCTTTCACTTCTTATTTTATCAAACCGATGTCATCATTAAACTCTGTTGCAAAAGCGCAGAACTGCCTTACCACCCTGTTCCTCCACAGCACCTACCTGGTTAAATTGCAACCCTCAGAAATTCAACTAACTGCCTTACTGCAGAGGGAGTAAGCACATACACACACACACACACACACACACACACACACACACACACACACACACACCCCTATTATTATAAAATGATTGCTAACCTCAGCTGGGCCCTCTATGATAGAAAGTCATCTAAGTTTCCACAGTCAACTAGTCTCCCACTACTACCTGGAACAAGCATTTCACACCTCCTCATTTATACTCAATTTTTGGATCCCTTCTTCTCAAACCCTCTCATTCCAAGTGGATTGCTTCACCTCATGCTTCAGAGAAAATGGAAGCCATCACATAGAAACCTACCTGTATTTGTATTTAATTTCTCCTTTCCCTTCTGATATAAGGAAGAGGAGTCCTCCTATCAAAGGCCACCTTCTCTTTGAATTATAACCCCTCCAATTCTCTCAGGAACCTTACATTCACAATCATTCTCAAGACACCTCCCCCCAATATCTTTAAACTCCCCCTTTCACAGGCTCCTTCCCATTAGCATTAAATTGTGTTCTAAATCCTGTTTTAAAAACAAAAAACCTTCCTAGACCCCATATTTCCCTCCAACTCCAGTCCGTCTCTACATTCCCCTCCACAGTAAAGCTTTTTATTTTTTTTAAAAGATTTTATTTATTTATTTGTCAGACAGAGAGAGAGAGAGAGAAAGTGCATGCGCACAAGCAGGGGAAGCAGCAGGCAGAGGGAGAAGCAGGCTCCCTGCTGAGCAAGGAACCCAATGTGGGACTCGAACCCAGGACCCTGGCACCATGCTCTGAGCCAAAGACAGATGCTTAACTGACTGAGCCACCCAGGCATCCCTCACAGTAAAGCTTTTTTAAAAAACACATAGTCACTACTTACTCACCTCCCATTTCTCTTGTTAATCCACTCCAATATGACTTTGGCTCCCACAACCCTTCTAAAATAGCTTTGTTAAGGTCACCAATAACCTCCAAATTGCTAAAGCCAATGGATCCTCTTCAGTCATCTTATTAGACCTATCAGCAGAAATCAATAGTTGACCACTCCTTGAATAATCTCTTCTGAAGGCTTCTATGATACTATACTCATCTAGTTTGCCTCTCTCTTTTTGGTCACTAATTTTTTAGTGCCCTCTGAGGTATCTCTTCCTCTAACCTTTAAAAAGCAGGGTTCCTTAGAGTTCAATCTAAAACCTTTTTCTCATTTGGTATCAGCATTGTCCAATATGGTAACCAATAACCACATGTTGACTAATGAGTACTTGAAATGTGCCTAGTGTGACTGAAGAACTGAACTTCTAATTTTATTTCTAATTAATTTAAACAGGCACATGTAACCAGTAACTACCATATCTGATAGCACAGCTCTATTTCCAATCACATCATCTCTCATGGTTTCAAATACCATCTGTACGCTTGTGGCCCAGACCTTTCTTCTGAGCTTCAGATGCATACATTCAACTGTCAATTTATCACCTACAATCAAATGTCTCAAAGAAATAAACATGGCTAAAACTGAATTCACGACCCCTCAAAAGAAAACTCATTCCTTCTGCAATGTTATTTTTGCAAATGGTACCATCATCCACACTCACGCCAATAACCTAAGATTCATCCCTGACACTTTTCTTCAACTCACTACCTATGCCCAAACCAACCTCTGCTGATTTAACCTCCAAAAACATTTATCAAATCTGACCACTTCTCTACATTTATCCTGCCACCATACTCATATTCTCTAGCTTAAACTCTTAAAAAAAAAGATTAATTTTATTTATTTATTTTTTTTTAAAGATTTGATTTACTTATCCCCTCTGGTCTCAATTTAAATGTTATTTAAAGAGGCCTTCCCTGACCAGGTCACCTAATTTAGTTAACCCTCTTATAAACTCTTCGTATTTCTCCTTGATAGCATTTATCAAAACTGCAACTATGTAAGTATCTACACTTAACAGTTCAAAGTCTGTTTCCTGTACTGATTCATGATACAACATGACTATATTGCTTTCTGATATATCCCTAGAGCCTAGCACAGTGCCTAGCACATAAAAGGTATTCATATTTTATGGAATGAATTAATGGATTATAGGCATCTAGTACTAAACAGCACAGAAGCAAGAACAAAAGCAGGAACAGCTAGCTATCTTCTCTATGTTGTTCTCCTATTGATCCTGTAGCACTTAGAACAGTGCCTGGCAAATAGAAGGCACTCAACAAATATTTGTTAAATAATGAATAAATAAGGGAGGATTTAATATTAGGAAATTAGTATAATACAGTTCATCAATAGGTCAAATAAGGAATAATAATATAACCATCTCTAAAAACAGTGTAAAGACATCTGATAAAATTCAATATACATTTATGATTTTAAAAACCACATAAACTGGAAATAAATGCAGTTTCTTAATATGGTTTTTAAAAAACCATATCAAATCAACAGGTAATCATGTCCTCGGCAATGAAGCACCACCTGAGGCATTCTTACTGAAAATAGGAGCTAAACAAGGATTATCACCATTATTTAATATTGGTCTTAAAATTCTCATTGGTGTAATGAGACATGAAGCAAAACTAATAGTTACAGGTACTAGAAAGGAGACAAAATTATTATTTGCAGATGAAAAGGGCTATCTATCAAAACCAAACAACAAAATAAATAGCACCCCTAAAATTTTAAACATATTTCTATAAAGTGGCTGCATAAAAGATAAATATCTAAAACTCAGTAACTATAAGCTAGTACAGTGATATACCATGTTCCTGGACAGTGTCTTAATTTTATAAAGGACTTAATTTAGTAAAATTTGGCACAAACCTATGGTGAAATATTAGTCATTAAAAATCACATTTTTAAATAATTTTAAATGACATGGAAAAAGCTCACAATATAATGTTAAATGAAAATGCAGCACAAAAACTACATATAAAGATTCCAATCACATAAAAACTTAAATAAAAGACTGGAAGGAGATACATAACAATGTTAGCTACAGTGGTGATCTCTAGATTGCAGGAGCATAATTTTAATTTGATACTTCAAACTTTTCTGAATTTTTCATATTGTATATAATGAAGATATATTTATTACCTCAATAATCAGAAAAATTATTTTAAAAGGTTTAATACCAACATCCAGATAATGGGAAAATACATATTTACATTAAAATCAGGCCAGCCTAACAAACCCAGGGCCTCCCTCCTGCAACATACTATATGCTCTAAAGGCTTATGTATGAAGCCCAAAGATCAAGATAAAACCTGGTTTCACTGCAAAATTACTAAATGGGCAGAAATAAGAAGGGATTTTATTCAAGTGGTTACTGAACTATTACCCTGCTATGATCCAGTAACTCAAACTCTGGACACAGCAAAACATGGCTAATTTCTATGTAGGAGAAGCCAAAAGAACTAATGCCATAAATAGGTGTTTATAAGAGAAAAGGCACAGCTCAGTTTAACTTTTCAGCTTTGGATCAAATATCTTTTTTTTTTTTTTTTTTTTTTTTTAAAGATTTTATTTATTTATTCGACAGAGATAGAGACAGCCAGAGAGAGAGGGAACACAAGCAGGGGGAGTGGGAGAGGAAGAAGCAGGCTCATCGCGGAGGAGCCTGATGTGGGGCTCGATCCCATAACGCCGGGATCACGCCCTGAGCCGAAGGCAGACGCTTAACCGCTGTGCCACCCAGGCGCCCCTGGATCAAATATCTTTTTCTACAGGTAGAACAGGACATTTTGGAATCTTATTTCGACAGCAATGTCAGTCACTGCTGAACTGTTTTTGCTCAAATTTTGCTTTTTTAGTGTTGTTTCTGGCTTCTCCTTTCTAAGCACAAGAAGACATAGATAGTAAGTTATTTGCTCTCTTGGATACCTGAAGAAATCAGCAGCTAGGTTTATTTAGCTTTTCAGAATCAACTCTTAAGACTTCTAATATCCATGACCAAAGAAAAGAATAATAAAACCCAAATCAGAAAAAGCCTATCTAAACTGTTCAATACAAATTAATGGTGGCAAGGACAGGGACTGTTTCTAAACAAAATTATGTATAACCCATAGCCCCAAGCTAAGAGCTAAACCCCACTCATTCAAGGACTCAAGCAGGAGATAAGGCAACCAGTTTGATTTACATTCATGTGGTCACAAACTCTTTCCCATAGCAACCACCGAGTAGTCAAGGTAGCATTCAAGTGCCCATTTTCTCCTCCCCATAACACAGTACAATTAGATGATAAACAGAGAACAGCTTGCACAGAAAGTCAATGATGATTTGCTTCAAACAGATAAAAATGAGAAAACTGAAACAGTGAGAAGGAAGACCATGTTCTTTCTGATAAAGGGATGCCTTGAGGGGATGGAGCTTAAATAAATGACCAAAATAATTTTAAGGAAAAAGAGGTAGCCTGAGACAAGCAAGGTATCTCCAGTACAAGAGGGACTCTATAGCCTCCCAAAATGATATAATGAATGAAGGAAAACATTATGATTTCATATGCAAAAATAAAAAGCGAGTGAGAAAAAAATTTTAAAATATAATAGCAGTTAAAAAAAAAAACCATAAAACCACTGATGGCAAAAATACTGATGGCTCAAAGAAGTTCACCATTAGAGAAGCAGATCAGATCTTCAACTTTTTAAAGAGTCTTGCCAGCCACCTGGCTTTTCTTATGTTTACACTAAATGTTTTTAGGGGGAAAAGTTAATTTGTATGGCTGCCTTAAGAAAAAGAAGAATACAGGATAAGATGGTAAAATTAAAATGTGCCCAAAAAGGGGTCTTAATATAGTGGGTATTCAATTAAATATATGTTGAATGAAAATAAATTCCATTCAGAATGGTACTCACTGTTAGAAGCTATATCAATCAAAAGAGTTTCTTCTGCTTCTGAGGGAAAAGAAGAAAGAACAGGATTAGGGAAGAGAAAACCATTCATTACAACTAAAAGAAGCATATGCCTAAATAAATAACTGCTTCTCTCAGTCACCACTCCTAAGTCTTAGAAAACATTTAAAAAATCCTTTGCTTTTTTGTTTAGCATTTTTAAAAATGGATTTTGGAAGCACTAGGTTCTAAAGATTATGAGCAATTCAACTAAAAGAAAACTAAACTGAACAAATAACCAAATGGAACACCTCAAAGCAAATCAAGGAACGACAATAGTAGGCAATATAAACATGTTAATTCAAGTGAAGGTGAGTTTAATTCCGCTAAACTATAACACACTGATTTAATATAATCTAATTGTGTCACTTAGTTAATTCTTTTTTTAAAAAAAATTTTATTTTTAAGTAATTTCTACACCCAACCTGGGGTTTGAATTTGTAACACCGAGATCAAGAGTTACGTGCCCTACTGACTGACCCAGCCAGGTGCCTCTAACTAATTCTTTAAGAAAGCCAAGGGGCACCTGGGTGGCTCAGGTGGTTGAGTGCCCAACTCTTGATTTCAGCTCAGGTCGTGATCCCAGGGTCATGAGATAGAGCCCCGCATCCGGCTCCAACTGGCTCTGTGGGCTCTGAGCATGGGGCTCCCTCCTCCTCTGTCCCTCCCCCACTCTCTAAAAATGAATAAAATTTTAAAAATCTAAAAAAAAAAGCCAAGGAAGTGACCCCAAAGGCCCAGAGATGAATTACTTTAACTCAGATTTTGTCTCTGAAAACCTCCCAGTGATCTCATTTCCTCTGCCTCTGCCCCATTTAGGATCAGAGAATACCTTAAGCTCTTGACCTTCAGGCTACAATTAATACCTGGGGTCGGGCCTATCAGACCCAACAAGGAAGTATAAAACAGGGCAAAGCACAGTCTCTCAGTTCAGAGTTCTCTTTTCTCCCAGCTGGCTCTCCTGGACTTTCTTCCTTACCTCCAGTGTCTAGATGCAACCCATCTCTTCCTCTCTGACTTCCCTGGATTTGGCCAACAGCACCTGTAAGACCCTTCTGGCTAGTTGAACTCTGGGTACTGACTCCTTAGGATTAGCCTGGATCTACCTTGGCCAGATGGAGTAGTCTCAGCCTTTTTAGCTCCCTTACAAGCTTGGATTGTATATTTGGCCCCATTGTTCAGTTACTACAATAATTACTGGTAAGTAGTTGTCTAATATTAAAAAAATAGCCTCAATATTCTCACTAGCATGATGAAGCAAGGGACAACAGGGCATCAGGACATAAGTACTGTAAGTTCCCCACTGTTCTTCAGTAACTTTAATTCTTTAAAACCCAAATATTTATAGACTTATCAAAATAGATGCACAGGTTGGGAAATAGAAAGGATCTAAAAACTCAAGGAAGTAACTGTTCCTTTTGTTATGGGGAACTACCATGTGTGCACACACATATTTTCTTAGATTACAATCTAACAATCTACCGTCTATTTCTTATTAAAAAGAATACTAAGAGAAATAGGCTAAAAGTGGCTGTAGAAATAGTACAAAAGGTACAGAGTTAATAAAATGCTAAAACGTAAGGTCATGTTCTTTGGCTTTTCACCTCTTTAAAGGGCTAGGTATGTAATAATGGTGCTACACCATGAAAAGTGAAATGACCACAGCAACTTATATGGCTTGCAGCTGCCTTGTTCAATATGTCCCTCTCACACAGGGCAGGCTAAATGGATGATTTCATTCCTCTATACAATGTGGATACTATTCACTGCAGGTATTTTTAATTCTTAATATATATTATCTTAAAAACTCATACCCATTTAGTATTTCTACTTACAGGAATAAATCCTATTTAGAGATGTGCAAGATTTATGTACAGAGATATTCATCACATTACTATATAAACTAGCAAAAAAAACCCGAAATGTCAAACACGGGAATAACTACATTATGGGCTATTCATGAAATGGCACAGTATATACCTATTAATAGGATGGAAAAGCAATCATAATATGAGGGCATGCAGAACACACAGAAAATTACATATAGTATGAGTTCTGCCTACCCTAAAAGTTACATGTGTAGAAAAAAAGGAAAATGTTAGGTGTTTATCTCTGAAGGAAGGGAATGTACTTACTTTCTTTACACTTTTCTGGTCTTCCCAAACTTGCTACAGTATATGTATTACTTTTGTGATAAAAAAAAAGTTCAATGCAACTTAAGAAAAAAATCTATGCAAGGTAAAATTCAAGTTTTTCAATAAGCTACAGCTGATACAGAATGTTTCTTTCTGATGACACCAATGAACCCCCTGGAAACATAATGCATTTGTTCTCTAGTAATCAATTTCCCTTCCAGAGCAATGTGAGATAACAGAAGCAACACCTCCCACGCAAACCTCCCAAATTTTGAGTCTCATTGTAGCAGATGAAACAACAGATTTTCTGTTCTTTGTCCCCAAATTTGAGGGCAAGAAGCCAAATATTTCCTCCTTGGAGTCAATTTTCTTATGATTCACCAATGTCAAGGTCTGAGAATCAGCACAATTGACTGCAAGGTATTAAAATCTGGTAAGGTTTATTGCCAAATGTTTCAATTTCAAATATGTGGGGAGAAAGTGCTGAATGTGTGTGAATCCAAGTGACTTTAATACTTTACAATGAGCAGTGTGTTTGCTAAACCCAAGAATGTCATTTAGATCCACATATAGGTCCATAAGCATAAAAGACTACCTACATAAGTAACAGACTACATACACCTCTAACCCCCAGCCAGGGAAGCAGGTGAGACTATATATGTATTTCAGTACAACCCTTCAGCACTCACAAAGCATTTACCATCTTCTCAATGGTAGCTTAGTAATGTTATAATTTTATGCAAAGAGTAATACATTTCATTTTACGTGCAGTGACAAATTTAAATATGTATGGTATTACACAATGCGATAATGACCAAGGAAAAACATTGTAAAACTAGCTAGGCAATTAAAGCTAGTACCTTGAACACATCTGAAGTGGCTATTTATAGGAATGATATCTTGAACATGCTGTTCCTTCTCGCGCAACTGGATTATTAACCTAGGAAACAGAAGAATGCATCAATGAATAGCTACTGAAAAACTCAAACACTTAACAACAAAATATATTGCTGTGTTGTTACACAAATCTAGTCCATTTTTATTAGACTTACTGTATCTCATTCCCTGCATCTGAGCATCATGACAGCTAGAAATTGCTCTAGATCTAAGAGGATATTAGTGATGATCAATATCTGAATACCCACACTGTCCTATGCCATAAAGAATATATAATAGTCTATGTCCTAAACACAGCTTACGATCTTAAAAACAAGAATTATAGTGCATTTGCATTTAGAGTATGCATACCAGAGTGAAGAGTAGCTAGGTGTGAACTCCATGAGGGCAGACTACAGTTATCTTTTCACTATAGTATTTCTTTTTTTTTTAAATATTATTTACTGCTGTTTTTTTTTAAGGATTTTATTTATTTATTTGACAGACAGAGACAGCCAGCGAGAGGGAACACAAGCAGGGGGAGTGGGAGAGGAAGAAGCAGGCTCCCAGCAGAGGAGCCCGATGTGGGGCTCAATCCCACAACGCTGGGATCACGCCCTGAGCCAAAGGCAGACGCTTAACGACTGTGCCACCCAGGCGCCCCTCACTATAGTATTTCTAGCACCTAGCATAATGCCTGGAACTTAGTACTCACTCAAGTTTGTTGAATAAATGAATTAGAAATTTCATAAATTAGCCTTCAGATTATATTCCCAAGGCTTTTTACCAAAGAATGGTTCTATCTCTACAAACAAGTATACAGGCTCATGGAGAAGTAAAAAGAGGTGCCCAGCCAGCTGGATCAGTTAAAATAACCCATGACCAACAGGGTAGCAGATATCACAGCCAGTGGCCTTTACATTCCTTGTGTTTTTACTCTGGTTTCCAACTTCATGCAGGTATCTCTAGGTAAACATGCCAGAATTTTGCCCCCCAGTATGAAATGCAAGACTTCTAAATTCCTATGCACTCCTGAAATATTAATTTTCATTTACTACTTATCCTTAGTGGCCCAGTATCAAGGTATGACCTACTGGTAAACAACCATTCTGAACATCTCCTAGCTTCCCCAAATCAAGCAGTCTTCAGGTGGTTCTTTTTGCCAGGAACATTCTTCTTTTCTTCCTGAGACCTAACTCAAATACCCCCTCCTCTTAGCAGCTTCTCCTAATTCCCGGAAGCAGAACCAGTACCCTGATCCCCTTTGTTTAACCCTCTAATAAAGCACATACACCTTCCATTGCAGTTATATTTATTTCCCTCACTGATTTGAGCTCCTTGAAAACAAAGACCATATCATACTTGGTTTTGCTTCCTGCCTAATAGATGCTCAATAAATATTGGTTGAATAAATGAACCAGTTTAACTATAAACAGAGATAAATTTCTAAAAATAATTTGTTCAACCTCTGACATTAAAAAATATCATTGTTTTGAAGGGTTTTATATCTAGTTTGTTGTCTTTTGGGGGGACTTGTTTTAGCTTTGTGAACTTTTTTCAAATGTGTTAACTTTAAAGGAGATAACATGGGGAAAGGAACTACTTAGAACTAAGGGGAAATAAAAATATTAATGCTATCTTTCTGCTCCAATTCTGCTTGCCTAATTTGCAAGGGTTCATATTTTAAGGTGACTAGAGGAATATGAGGCAGGCTCCTTTCAGATTTATTTATTTATTTTAGAGAGAGAACATGTATGCAGGAGTGGGGGGAAGGGCAGTGGGAGAGGGAGAGAAAGAATCTCAAGCAGACTACCTACTGAGCGCAGAGCTGGACATGGGGCTCAGTCTCTGGACCCATAAGATCATGACCTGAGCCAAAATCAAGAGTCAGATGCTTAACCAACTGAGCCACCCAGGGGCCCCTGGGCAGGCTCCTTTCAGCCTGCAAAGTTCATGAGTTAAGCAGAAAGTCCTATAAACCCAGATGAAGATCAGAAACTAGATAAAGACTGACAAAGCAAGAGTGAAGGAGGAAGAGCTTACTTTGGGGAAAATGAACACAAACCAATATAATCTCAAAGAAACAAAGATGAGAAATAGAGTGTTTAACATTAGCAGTAAAACTTTGACTGGATTGTACTGTTAAAAGTCATCATGAAGGGGCGCCTGGGTGGCTCAGTTGGTTAAGCATCTGCCTTCAGCTCAGGTCATAATCCTAAGGTCCTGGGATCGAGTCCTGCATCTGGCTCCCTGCTCAGCCCGGAGTCTGCTTCTCCCTCTGCCCCTCCCCCAGCTTGTTTTCTCTCTCTCTCTCTCTCTCAAAACTAAATAAATAAAATATTTTTTAAAAAGCCATCATGAAACAAACAACATGGATGGACCCTGAGGGCATTATTCTAAGTGAAATAAGTCAAAGAAAGACAAATACCATATGATCTCACTTATATGTAGAATCTAAAAACAAAAACAAAAAAAACCTTGAAATCATAGATACAGAGAACAGATCAGTGGTTGTCAGAGGTAGGGGATGGGTGAAATGGAAGAAGGGGGTCAAAAGGTACATACTTCCAGTTATAAAATAAATTAGTCATGGGGATGTAATGTATAGCATGGTGACTACTGTCAATAACACTGTATTGTATATTTGAAAGATGCTAGGAGAGTAGATCTTGAAAATTCCTACAAGAAAAAATTTGTAACTGTGTGGTGATGGATATTAACTAGGTTTACTGTGATCATTTTACAATATATACAAATACTGAATAATTATGTTGTATACCTGAAACTAATATAATGTCAATTATATCTCAATTTAAAAAGTGCAACCACCCCAAAATCCATCACAAAACAAAGATAAACTTGGAATTTAAGTCAATTTCCCAATATATACTATGTGTTAGTCAATAAATAAATTGCAGCAAGAATAGGGCTAAAAATAAGTATAGAAATTCTTCTTACATGTAATCATTACTTTTAGAACAGAAAGATGAAAAATAATAGGTATATGGCAAAAAAATGGAAATTAGAATTTGGTAGTTGTCAAACAGAAAAGAGTAACAAATTGTGAATATGGACTCAGCATTATCCCTAAGAAATACTTTGATTTATTCAAGGAAGGTTAAAGATGAAACAACAGATTGCATCATAATCCATTATCCTTGGAAAAAAAATGAATAGTGTTTGATTCCCTATTTCAAAAAAACCTTTTATTTTTAATTTTAATTTTACTCTCTCAACTAAATTTCTCCAATGGTTGACAGCAGGAACTACAGAACTAAAGATTATAATAGGCTTCAAGTTCTAAGATAAAAAGCTCAAAAGTTAAAAAAAAATTCTGAGAAGAATACAAGTCAGAGAAGGTACCCATGAGACAAAAATCTGAGGATTACAGGGGTACCTGGGTGGCTCAGTCGTTAAGAGTCTGCCTTCGGCTCAGGGTGTGATCCCGGAGTCCTGGGATCAAGCCCTGCATTGGGCTCCTCCGCTGGGAGCCTGCTTCTTCCTCTCCCACTCCCCCTGCTTATGTTCCCTCTCTTGCTGGCTGTCTCTCTCTCTCTGTGTCAAATAAAATCTTTAAAAAAAAATCTGAGGATTACAGATATGACAGTATTGGGTGTCTCCAATAAAGGATTTCAAAAGAAACTTCTCAAACAGTGTAAAGAAACTTCTCAAACAGTGTAATTCTGAAATTTTACGTGGGTTCAAATCTCAGTATGCTACTTCCTGCGAACAAGTGCCTTAATCTCTCTGTGCCTCAGTTTCTATATCTAGAAAAGGGGGATGATGATGAGAATATTATAATTTCACAGTAACCCTCACATGAGGGTTACATGAACTAATTCATGGAAAGTGCTTAGAAGAGTACCTGGCACATAGCAAGCCATTAAGCCTTAGTTGTTGCTATACCCTTGTACCTTAAACAGAAATGGAACATAAGACTTTGATTTCTTTGTGGAGAGGACATAAATAGTCAGGAGAGCTACCACTCCATTTGTTTGGTGTTTTTTTTTTATTTTATTTATTTGTTAGAGAAAGAGCACAAGCGTGGGGAGCAGCAGAGGCAGAGGGAGAAACAGGATTCCCACTGAGCAAGGAGCCCAATGTGGGACTCGATCACAACAGGGCCCTGGGATCACGACCTGAGTGGAAGGCAGATGCTTAACCGACTGAGCCACCCAGGCATCCCCCACTCCAAGTTTAAAAGTTCTCCTAGTACAGGAGGCCAGCTAGAATGAGGCATTTATCCCAAGGCCAGCTGCTCACTTCCGTATTAGCTAACTAGAGCTCTAAACCTATCAAACCAAGGAACCACATCCTAGGCTGTGGTCATCTCAACAATGTAGCTATTTTACTTAATTCTCCTAATTTTGTTTTTACAGAAGAGTAAACAGAGGTGCAAAAAATTTACTGATTTACCCAAGGGTCACATCTCTCCACTCATTCTAGTCTTTGGAAGTTGCAGTGGTATTCCACTTTTCAATTCACTTTTCTGTTGAATTTACTATTTAACTGGTCTTCCAGGGTTTGATGAAATCTGGGAAGAACAATATGAATTTGCCACACCAACAGAGCTGACCAAATAGGACCTAGGGAAAAGCTACTGCATAGGTCCAACTGATGTCCAGTTAGAGTGGCACCAAGAGTCTCAGAAAAGTGTAGGCTAGGTTAGTGGGAATATCCTCTGTGTAAATTACACACAGACTGAATATGGACAATTTAAAAGCAGGGACTGAGAAAAACTGTTTTTAGGCCGAATCCAATGTTGGGAGAAGGCAGGATTTAAGTGATCAATGATTTTTAAACTCTGATGTCAAGAAACCAATGACCAACCAAGGGAGGTGGCTTGGGCACACAGGGACAGGGCCCATGATATGTAGTGGTCACCATGGATACTTTTAAGATGAAGCATTAGTGGAAAAGGAGTGAGACAGGGAGTAATGACAGCTTATCAAAATAATCTTTTATTCAATCAGTCAACAGTATTTACTGAGCTTCTAAATGCAAGGCAGAATGAAAGGTAACACACACTGATAAACTGTCAAATGTTTGTATTTCGACACGTTTCATTACTTTTTCTATCAGTCAAGTCAATAAGTGAGGCAGTTACTGGTGTACACTAAACCATTACTGAATTAATGAATATGCCTTCAAGCAAGTGGAATAGGGGGTGGGGAGACTGGAGGAACCAGTTGAATGGGGTTAAGAAAAGACACTTCTATAAGGTTAACAACGAAGCGTTGTTAACACTTTTACGTTTTGCAAACCATTTTTTGCATTTATTATTCTTCCAGCTACAACTTCAAAGTCTATAAGGTAAAGGCAATTAATGTTTTTATTTAACTGATGAGGACACCAAGGCCCAGAAAGCATTATTGACTTGCCCAAGGTTACACAACACATGTCAGTTGCAGCGGCAGGAACTAAAAACCCAGGCTTCCTGCTTCAACGCCCGCCTGTTGAGTCCTTCCACTGAATCACACTGCCAGGAGCGATCTGGCGGCTTCGAAGTTGGGGACAATGCCCCATGCTACAGCACTCGCACTTCACACCTGGGCCTGAACTTGTTGCCCACGCGGCCTCAGGGGGAGGAGGGTGGGTGGCTTGTCGCGGTTTGGGGTTGGGAGGTAATGGCAGGCTCCCCTCCTCCGTGGGAATCAGGTGGTTACTTACTCATATTGCCCGTTCCTTTGGACTAGCGTCAGGGCGCAGGGCTCCCGAAGAGTACCCTTCATCTCCATACCCTCGATAGTATGCAGGCACTAGTCAAGGGTCTCCTCCAGATGCGCGGCCAGGGAGGGGTGGCGCGGTGCGGGTTGGAGAGAGGCTCCCACCCTTTTGCCCGCTCTCCCCACTGCCCAAGGCATCGCCTCCCGCGCCGGCCCCCTTCCCCCGCTCGGCTCGGCCTCTGAGCCCCACAGCCCCCCAACCCATCCACCGCGTTCCGCAGTTCCCCGCACTCCGCCCCCCCCTCCCCGGTCCTGCTCGGCCTCCCCTCCCCCTTCCCTCAGGCGGATACAGCAAGGGGCTGGGCTCCGATCCGGAGCCGCGGCTCCATCCCGGCGGCCTCTGAGCTCAGTGGGGCTGCGGACTGCGGGCGGATCCGACGACACTGCCTCCTCCGTCCTCACCCACAGTCCTCGGCTGCGCGTCGTTTGAAGAACAGCTCTGCACAGGGCACCGGGAGCCACGAACCGGGAGCCGGGAACCAGGAGCCGAGAGCCGAGAGCCGAGAGCCTGACCCGAGAGAGAGCGGCGCCTCGCGCCCCCGCCAGTTTTCCAGGCCGCCGCAGATTTCGCCCCCTGCGGCCAACCTGCGGAACTGCAGCGAGAGACCCGACGGACCGGGGGCGTCTCTACCACGTCCAGGGAGGAGTGCGTTTTAAATGCTGTCTGTGACACCAGAATTGTTCTTTGGGCTTCGAAGATTGCCACAGAAACAAAACACAGCTACACCTATGAAAGAACACAAATGTGTTGGACCAATAGGACCTACATCATCCAGTAAAAAAATCCTTATTACAGTTATAACGCACCTTGCTGGGTATCCTACCTCTCAGATGTTTTCCCCTTCCTCTTCTTCCTTCTACCACCTAAATCTTTAGAAAAAAACCCCAAAGCTCAGATCTTTGCTTTTCCTTTGCGTCCCCTCCAGGCCTAAGCAGGCAACGACCGAATACACTTCCCGGGTCCAGACCCCTTGTGCAACATACCCCACTGGTTAACACAAAACTAACTCACCATTTAACACAGCCACTCAGGCTTAAAACTTCGAAGCCATGTGCTTTTTTCCTTTCTTCTAATTTCTCTGTATGGAATTGGTCAACAAACGTTATTAATATTTTCTTTGGAATTACTTTCAGTTTCCTTGTTTTCTCTCCATTTGCACCCCCTATCACTTTCCTGGTAGCCCTCCTGATCTCTCCTTTGACCATTTTACTATGTTGATAATCATAAGAAACTTCTTCCTGGAGTAATGTTTCAATTGTGTGCTTTACTTGCTCAAGAATCTACAGTGGACTAC
Organism: Ailuropoda melanoleuca; assembly: GCF_002007445.2. NCBI lineage: Eukaryota > Metazoa > Chordata > Mammalia > Carnivora > Ursidae > Ailuropoda > Ailuropoda melanoleuca. The sequence continues at coordinate 92,318,728 of NC_048238.1, read as the reverse complement.
ATAGCAAGGCTGATTTTAAAGCTATAGTAATTAAGACAGTGTGGTGTGGAGCTGGTCAGACCAATAGAACGGAATGCAAAGCCTCAAACAGATCCACACACGTATATGGAAAGTTGATATGCAACATATGTGGCATTTCAAATAAGTGGAAAAAGAATGGATTATTCACTAACTGGTTCTGGGACTCTTGATCATCCATATAGAAAATTATAAAACTAGATCCCTACCTCATACCATAGAGAAAAGATTCAATTCCAGGTGGATTCAGGATCCAAATGTGAAAAACCAAAACTTTACAGCTTTCAGAAGATAATAGAGTATCTTTATGAGCTTGGAATAAAAGATAAGAATGACTACTTAAGACACCAGAGAGCACAAACAATAAAGGAATTGATAGATACATTTAACTACATTAAATTTCAAAATGTATATACTTCAAGACAACATAAACAAGTTAAAAACAAGCCACAGACTGGGAGAAGATATTTTTGATACATTTAACTGGCAAAGGATAACCTATGAGGTTCTATATTTTTAGCTGACATCACCTTACAGAATTCTCTCCCACTACTCTCTGCAGCTTTGCCAAGTTACACAGCTCCTTGTTATTTCTAGACCTTTCTAGGCACACTCTTGCTTCAGGGCCTTTGCACTTGCTGTTTATTTGCACTTTCACCTCCTTCGGGTCTTTGTTCAAATGTCACTTTCTCAGTGAGGACTTCTTAGACAACTTTATTTAAAATTACAATTCAATAATCTCCTTACCCACTTTCACAAAAACATGCCTCTTCATTCATCTTCCATGTTCATTTTTTTCCCGTAGGATTTATCACTATCCATTATTTTATCTCTTTTTCTTATTGATCTTGTCTACTGTTTACCTTCCCCCACGAGAATGGAAGTTCCATGAGGGCAGAAATTTTGTCTGTTTTGTTCATAGCTACATTCCCAGCACCTACAAACATTCTTGGAACAACATATATACTAGAAAAATATTGATTAAATTAATGAATGAATAAGTGTCCAGATGTATAAGATTTCTTATAAATCAGTGAGAAAAAGGCAGAAACGTAGTAGAAAAATTGACAAAATTTATGAATAAACAGTTCATATTCAAAGAAACCCAAATAGCCAATAAAGACATGAAAGGGTGGGGATGCCTGGCTGGCTCCGTTGAAAGAGCATGTGACTCTTGATCTCGGAGTCATGAGTTCAAGTCCCATGAGCCCCACAGTGGGTGTAGAGATTACTTAAATAAATAAAAACTTTAAAAAAAAGACATGAAAGGATGTTTCACTTCATTGCTATTCAGAGAAATTGAAAACTAAAATGATGAAGTAGCATTTCACAACTATTGATTTGGCAAAATTTAAAAATTCAGATAACACCAAGTGTTGAGGATGTAGAACAAATGAAACCCTGATCCATTGCTAGAAGGAGCATGAACTGGTAGAGCTGCTGTGAAGAGAAATTTGACATCGCCTAATAAAGTTGAATATGTAATACGCTTCAACCCAGAAATTCCATTTCTAGGTATAGACCCAGGCAAAACTCTAACCTTTATGCACAAGAAGACATGTAAAAGAATGTTCATTGCAGGGGTGCCTGGGTGGCTCCTGTCAGTTGGGCAAAGGCTCTTGGTTTCGGCTCCATCTGTACCTTGGATCCTTATCCTTCCCAATGATCTCAGGGTCGGGATCTCAGGGTTGTGGGATTGAGCCCCACATTGGGCTCCACACTCAGTGCAGAGTCAGCTTGGGATTCTCTCCCTCTGCCCCTCCCTCCCACCTGCATGCATGTGTGCTCATGCTCTCTCTCAAATAAATACATAAATAAATTTAAAAAAAGAATGTTCATTATAGCATTATTTGTACTCTCAAAAAAAGGGAAGCAAATTAAATGTCCATCAGCAGGTGAATGGACAAATAAATCACGGTATTCAAGAAGTTAAACACTATTTTGAAACTATAATGAATAATTCAAGCAACTAACAGAGTAAAATTTCAAAATACAATGTTGAATAAAAAGAGCAGAACATGTGCAGTGGACTACTTATATAAGGTCTGAAAATATTACCTGTTGCTTATGGTTACAAAGAATACTAATAGTACACAAAGCATGAAAGGGCATAATTATCACCAAATTCAAGGGAGGGAATGGATTGAGACTGGGGAGAGGCATATAGGAAATATCAACTTTATCTATAATATTTATTTCTTTAAACACAATTTCAAAGTTAACGTTGCAAGATGCAGTAGAACTGGGTGGTGGGCACATATATTGGTTATATTATTTTATGTACTTTTCCTGCATTTGAAATTGTTTGCAATCAATGAAAACGAAAAACAAAGAAGTAATACGTAGGGGAGGGCTAGCAGTGTCAAATGATGCATGGAAAAACGAGGATGGAGAGACTTTCTGAATGTGTCAAGGAAACCACTAAGTAAGTGGTTTCAGTAAGTAGTGAGGATGGAAACAAGATGACAGGGAAATGAGAAGGGACTGTATTGTGAGGAAATGGAAACAAGATACCATGTACTGAAGAGGCCTGGAAATAAAAAGGAGTGAAGTACAACTTTAATTCAATTAATTAGAAGAGTCAGAAATTCTCAACAAAACCCGAAGCCATTTTAAAGCAAAGGGGGAAGGGGCCAGTGAAGAGGGAGACATTTAAAACACCAGAAGAGGGAAACAGAAAAGTTATAAGAAAAATCCTCCAGGGGCACCTGGGTGGCTCAGTCAGTTAAACATCTGCCTTCTGCTCAGGACATGATCTCAGGGTCCTAAGATCCAGCCCAGCTTCGGGCTCCCTGCTCAGCGGGGAGCCTGCTTCTTCCGCATCTTCTTCCCCCCTCTCCCAGCTCATGCTCAATCTCTCTCTCTTTCAAATAAATAAATAAAATCTTGAAAAAAAAAAGAAAAATCCCCTGGTGGTTTGGAAGGATGAGGATCCAAGGTATAGATGGAGGAATCAGCTTTAGGGAAGAGGAGAGAGATTCTTCCTCCAAATCTACAGTATCCTTAGCATCTAAAACAGTGCCCAGCGTATAGTGGGGTACTCAAATATTTGTTGTAAAGAATAACAGGTTGTGAAGAAATGGAAATATATTCAGGTGAGGACACTAAAAACTGTGGTCTCTCACAGGGGAGATGATGACTTTCTCCAAAAAAAATAATAAGTGGATGTTATAATAGTAATACCAGCAATAATCCTGGTGGCTAATGTTGAATACTCATGTGACAGACACTCTCTGCATGGATTTACATACACTTTCATTTAATCCTCACTAAATCCCTGTAAAATAATAATATTATTGTTTCCATTTTAAAGGTGAGAAAACTGAGACATGGAGAGGTTTAGCAACTTGCTCATTAACTAGTAAACGTCAAAATCAAGATTCAAACTTAGTGTTTGCTGACTCGAAAGTCAGAACTTTTTAACCAAACACATTATGCTGCTCATTCAGTATTAACAGGACTAACAGTAAGTGTTTATTGAGAACCCTCTATGTGTCAGGCATTATGCTAACTGCCCTACAGGAATTAACACATTTGATTTACTGAAACTGAAATTGAGAGAGAGGGATTGGGAACTTGAATACGGTGGACAGGGAAGGAACAGGCACTGTTGGAGAGTGACAGTGAATCCAGAAAAATTAAGGGGTTTTAGAGGAGTGCCTGTGTGGCTCAGTTGGTTAAGTGTCTGACTTTAGCTCAGGTCGTGATTTTGGGGTCCTGGGAATGAGCCTAACTTCCTGCTACCCACTTAGTAGGCAGTCTGTTTCTCCCTCTCCCTCTGCCCCTCCCCTGCTCATGCACGCGCGCTCTCCCTCTCTCTCAAATGAATAAATAAAATAGGGGTTTTAGAGCAACAGAGAGAGCCCAGTTAGAGGCAAATAACCTGAATTTCTATGGTGGTCCAAATCAGCAAAGGTCTGTAATTTTCTTTGGCAATGCTTGGCAGATGAAAAGCAAGAGTAGAGAAAATATACCAAGAAGGTGCACTAAGCTTGGGAATTAGTATAGCAGGCAAAGCAGAAGTCATGGGGTGAGGGAGTCTAAAGTGGTAGTTGTGATACATTGGAATAGCTGATCCTGGAGTCAAAGTTAAGTAAAGATATGTATTCCCCTCAGCCTAGGGCCAGCAGAGAGAAGGAAGCAAGCTTGACCAACGTAATCATTCCCTAGGTCTGATCCAGCAGCAAATTATTGTATCATTTTAAGTATCACTTTGGGGACTGTGCTTACTTAAGTGCTTATGTAGGTGTTAAATACTTTTTGTAAGTTGGCTAAAATCATTATTTTATCCACAACCACCTTCTGACTTAGCTACAGTTGTTAATGATACCACTGTTTAGCTAGTCACCTCAGTTTAAAACTTCAGGTTTATTGGTGAACCTGCTCACCTTCATCTATAGTATCTAACAACTCAACTTTTATCAATTCTATAGTAAATTCCTTAATGCATATCTCTGATCACTCTCACCTATCATCATCAGATGGCAATTTGCCTGACTAAATGAAGGTCTTATGCCCTATAGCTGCATTTACATACAAGAAACAGTCAATGCAAAGAGTTAAATGGTCGTTGAACAAAATTCAAATAAATGAAATTCTAGCTTCAAGAAAAAACGAGTCCCACCACCTCCAACACCACCATGAACACACACACACACCACATAAACACACACAACGCACACACACACTTAAATCAGTGCTCAGTGCCTATTTTTTATCTATTAGACAACTGGAACTAAGAGCTTAGACCTTACAGGCTTTTGAGAGACAAAATAAAAAAGTGAGATCTTAAGAAGAGAGTAGAAAATGCTAAAAGAAAATGGGAAAACTCAAAAATTATAATTTAATTAAATGGCTACAAAATATAACATATCAAGTTCATTAATTATTGAATTTTCTATTTATTAAAAAATTCACTGTTTTGAAAACAATTTTTAGGTTAGATCTCCTCACTTCCCAAGAATGTCCAAGTATGCATAATGATTATGGAGAAATCACAGCCATTATAAATTATATTAGTTATGCGCAGACAAATAACTTCAAGAGCAAAATTACAAAAGCCCTTTCAAAAATTTATAGCAAAAATATAAATATTTAATGCAGGATGTGGATGCATTTTAATAAGTTTAATACGATGCTGGCTGAAGCCTTCACAAGTGAGAGAACTGAGGGCCTGCAAAGGCAGAAACAGGCCTGCCTAACATAGATGAGGCTGGGGAATATTTCATGTAGGTGAGTCAGCAGCCAGAGGCTGAAAGGCAGGCTGAGCAGAAGTATAAATGATTAACAGATTTTTAAATCACCACTAGTTGAAAAGCCTCACTTTTCATATACACAAATCCGACACAGATATTGCTTTCCATACAAAGCAGCATAAAGAAGAGCTCATTTTTATTTACATATTTCCATCTAAATTTTTCATTCCTTATAGAATTTGGTACTTGCTGCTTAATTCCTACCCTAGCTGGTTTCTTTATTTCCTTCGACCTCCATCCCGATTTCATTCTCTAAGGCCAGACTCTCCTTTCTGCTTTGAGAATCCCATAGCCGGGTCCAGCATTGCCCACCCAGGCCTACTTTCCTTCTCCGGTCAGAAATTGGAGATGCTGAACCGAAAGAATATGGAGTTAGCCTGGCATTTAAGGCTCCAAGGATTCTGTCCTGAACATATATTTCCAGTTACTTCCCAAGACCACTATTTACAAACCTTATGTTCTACCCAGCATTTTCCTTAAGAACTGAACATATGCAGCAGTTAGTGGCAATCAGACGGGTATGCTCATGATTCAGGTACTCCACTGATCATTCAGCTGAATACTGCTAACTTGTCATCTTGGTCTTGACCTTTATAGAGTGTTAAATTTTTTTAAATGGTCATAAGCTGTTTAATATATATCCATAAAAAAATAAAAAAGATGCTGATGTTGAAGTACAGACCATAAAAATGATGAAAATTCTACAAATTCTCAAGGTGATACTCATCAGACCCATAAACTGCATTTATCTGATCAAAATTCTTACATGGCATGTAAAGATATCTCTAGTACATACTTCAACAACCCTAAAAGAGAAGGTAGAGTTACGGCTAAATTCAACTAAGTTTTTGTCTATTTGTGACATTTAATCTACACTGTGATAGATCTAGTGGGATGATCTATGAAGATTACCTAAACTCTCTTCTATCCTCAATCCTGTGACCCTTCTCAAGGCAGGCAGTGACACATGAGGCTGGTCTCGCCTCCAACACAGGTGTCATGAAAGAAGGTCAGAACATGCTCTTGGTTTTTAGGTTATTGTTTTATGTCTCAGTCCAGGATGTAAGAGATTTAGGAAGAACTCTTTCTGGGCAAGATGTGTTATGTTACTTACCCCATCCCTCTACCCTAGTAGAGAGGAGCCTCAGAACTGAGAAACAGAAAAGTAGAAAAGGGAACTTAGAAGATGGGATCTTGGGATGCCTGGGTGGCTCAGTCGGTTAAGCATCTGCCTTCAGCTCAGGTCATGATCCCAGGGTCCTGGGATCGAGTCCAGTGTTGGGCTCCTTGCTCAGTGGAGAGCCTGCTTCTCCCTCTACACCTCCCCCTGCTTGTGCTCTCTCTCTCTGACAAACAAATAAATAAAACCTTAAAAAAAACCAGAAGATGGGATCTTGTGGTCATGATGAGGGGAAGCAGTATTGGATGGCGATAGGGATTGTGCCATTAGAGGCCTGATGGGGAATTGGCCTCCCTAATGAATGACCATAGGGACTGATGAAAGGGTGACTATATATCCCAAGAAAGGCTGGTGCAGAATATATCAAGAGCCCAAGAAGTAGACACTTCCTCCCCAACACTGCTATTTCAGTCTTGAATAAACTCTAGAGTTTCAAATCAACATGAGGGGCATGAAGAAGGGAAGAGGTGAATCTAAAATCTGATTGAGTATAACATGAAATCACACACACACACACACACACACACAACATTGAATTGACTGAGTTCACGTGGATAAGGTTAGATTGTTTTCTGCTTTCAGGAAGAATGGTGACTTAGAAAGAAATAAGTCCAGATGTAGGCAGTGTAAGCTCCAGAACCTTGTCTGTCTTGCTATGGCTGTGTACCTAGCACCTAGCACCTAGCACAGTAGCTGTTTGATAGGTATCCGTGGAACATATAATTATCCCTTGCAGAAAATGCATGGTTTAGAATTTTCCTAAGGGTGGTAAGCATCAAAACAAGTTGTGAAATACTGTTTTAAATATTTGACTATTTAATTTCTTGATCACATGCTACTACTTGCATCTTATTAATGGTGTCTTTTCCCCAAATTCCTCTGCAAATATACCTGCTGAAATCCTCTCTATTCTTCAATGCTCACCTCAAATGGTCCTTCCTCTTTGAAGCTTTTCTCCTGTCACCCCTCAGCTGGAAAAGAATGCTCCCTCTTCTGAACAACAGTGTCTCTGTGTACCTCTTATAGAACTTCTTGGAACTTCTCAAGGTCTATCTTGTATCACATTGTTACAGAACGAATAAGCACACAATGAGCTCTGATCATTCTTATCTTCACTCCCCCACCATCTCTGCAGCACTTTACAGTTATACTTTTTTAAGTAAATGTTTACAAAACATGAATTGACATTTTTCCATAGTATGCCTATTTTTCCTTCTTTTAATGAACATAAAATATATATGCACATTTTAACAAATGAGTATAAGGTGAGTGCCCATGTAACTTCTATCCAGGTCAAGAAATCAAACACTGTTGGAGGGCCTGGCTGGCTCAGTTGGTAGAGCATGTGACTCTTGATCTTGGGGTGTAGAGATTACTTAAAAATAAAACCTTTAATAAAAAAAGGAAAGCAAACATTGTTAGCAGTTTGGAAGACACCCCCAAAACAGATGCCTTTCTCTCTGACACCCCTTCTTCTTCCACCCAGAATTAAACCAGGGCTGGTATTGAGCCTGCATACTCTGATGAGGTATAAAAGCTTCTGTCTATTTGGATTAGTCAAGGTTTGTTCCACACCAGTTGTTAAAATTTTTGAAGATCATCCCTGTACATAACCACTATCTTGACTTCTAGTAATAATCATTTTGTTGTTTTTCATTATAGTTTTGCCACTTGCAGATGCAGCCATAAAAGCCTTTACCTGTTTTTGAGCTTTCTATGAATGATATCATACAGTATTCACTCTTTTGTGTCTTTCTCCTTTCACTCAATATTATGTCATATATGTGGCTGTATATAACTGTCATTTTCATTGATGTGTAATATTTCATTGTATGAATACATCACAATTCATTCATTCTCCTGTTGATGGACATTGGAATGATTTCAAGTATTTGGCTATTATAAATAAAACCTACTATGGACATTGTTGAATATGGCTTTTGGTGCACATATGATTATTTTCTAAGGTATACTATCCTGGTCATATTACTAGGTCAAAGGTATTGCAGGTTGGGCTCTCCAGAAACAAAAGCTGAGATGGAGTACTGAGTGCAAGATGTTTATTAGGGACTGACACTTGTGGAAGAAAGGTGAGGGAAGTAGGACTGAGCAGAGGAAGAAGATGAACCGTGATACAAGTCTGACAAAGCTTGAGCTGAATTGGCACGGAGCTTTGGAAAAAGTAGTGCCCATCTGCATGTTCTGCATCAGACCTCACTCAGTTACTCTCCTGCCTTACTCATTCACCTTAGGAAGAGCATGACCTTGGGCTAAGCAACTCTCTGCAGCTAAGGTAGACCCTCAAGGAGCTGGCAGCTGGAGGCTATCTGTTGATGCATTCCCCATACCTGTGCAGAATGTCCTTCCTTGAAGGGGAATCTGAGTGGCATATCTCTGTTGCTCTACCACAACCCGTGATAGGGTACTAAGTGTTCAGTTCTAGGTAATAATACCAAACTGGTTTCCAAAGTGGCTGTGCAATTTACACTGTTACCTGCACTATATGAGTTCCCATTGCTTCTCATCCTCGTCAACTCTTGGCATTGCCAATCTTTAAAACATTTTATCCATTGTGGTGGATGTGTAGCAGTATCTTACTGTGGCTTCAATTTGCATTTCCCTGATGACTTTTGAGGTCAAACACCTTCTCATACATTTACTGCTTTGTTTTGTCTCTTTTTTTCCCTTGTATTTGTTTTGTCTTCCTTAGATAATGAGACTTTTTCAGGCAGGAATCCGCGAACACAGCCTGATGCCAATATTTGTATGGCCCTCATCCTAATAAGGGTTTTCATATTTTTAAATTGTTCAAAAAATCAAAAAGGAAAAATATTTCATTTTATGAAATTCAAATTTCAGTGTCAATAAATAAAGCTTTATCGGAATCCAGCCATTCTCATGTGCTTACCTATTGTCTTTGGCTGCTGGCATGCTACCACAACAGAGGTTATTGTGACGAGGACCTCAAGGGCCACGAAGTCTGAAATATTTACTATCTGGCCTTTTACAGAAAAAGTTTGCTGATCTCTAGTCTGGGTCATGGTTCTAAGGTGTGGTCCCTGGGCCAGCAGCAACATTATCACCTGGGAACTTGTTAGAAAGGCAAATTCTGGGGCACCTGGGGGCTCAGCTGGTTAAGCGTCTGCCTTTGGCTCCGGTCATGATCCCAGGTCCTAGGGTCAAGCCCCACAAGGAGCCCCACAAGGAGCCCTGCATGGAGCCCCTCATGGAGCCCCACCAGGAGCTCTGCTTGGGGCTCCCTGTTCAGTGGGGAGCTTGCTTCTCCCTCTCCCTCTTCTGCTTCCCCCGCTCATGCTTTCTCTGGCTGTCAAATAAACAAATAAAATCTTAAAAAAAAAAAAAGACAGGCAAATTCCTAGCCACACCCCAAACCTATTGATTCAGAAACTCTGGGAGTGGGGCAAGCCACCTGAGTTTTAAACAAGCCCTCCAGGTGATGCTGATGTGATAAAGTTTGAGACCATTGGTTTAGGCGCTGGACAAGGACCTAATCTGTTTTCTTTGTGAGCCATCATAGTCCTTCATGTTTTGTTCTACCTATAGTGGGTAAGCTATAAAAGAGCCTTCAAAAGTGTTCTATAAATATATTTTTATGCATGTGAAATCTGGCCAAAATAGACACCTAGGTCAAAATTAGAGGAGGAAAAGTGGGAGAAACCACAGAGGGCAACATAAAATCTGAAGGCTATATGTGGAGGGTGGAGGGCACAATGAAGGCTATGGAGCCAGCCCCTGGGCCCCCTTCCTTCCACCTCATTTCAGGCAGCCTTTTTTTTTTTTAAAGATTTTATTTATTTATTTGACAGAGAAAAGCAGGGAAGTGGGAGAAGAAGAAGCAGGCTCTTAGTAGAGGAGCCTGATGTGGGGCTCAAACCCAGAATGCCGGGATCACGCCCTGAGCCGAAGGCAGACGCTTAAAGACGGAGCCACCCAGGTGCCCCTTCAGGCAGCCTTTTAACAAAGATGAATCAGATACGGTCCCTGTCCTCAAACAGGTCATGTTCTATGTAGGGAAGTGTCCTGGTCCTCTTCTTCCTCATTTACTGCTTCTCTTTAAAACTTACCTATGAGGAAGTGTAATTGCACCAAATTGTTGACCCTAATAAATGATAATGAACAGAAAAAATTAACTTGGCAAACAACAGTTTTGCTTTATTCTCACTTTAGTTCAGGACTGACTTCCAGACTGACTTTCTCATGTTCCGGCTTTTCCCTTGGCTCAGTCTGATGCTCAATGCATCATCACCTTGCCTTTTTTCCTCTTGTTAGCTACCATCCATTGAATGCATATTACATGCCAAGACAATGCTAAATGTTTTGCATATACTTTTACATTAAATCCTCATGAAGCCACTCTGAGTTAGGTTTCTTTAAAATTGCTATTTTAATTCCAGTTAGTTCTGAGTTACGTATTATATCCATTTTACAGATGCAAATCTGAGGCTTAGAGAGGTTAAATAATTTGGTAGAATTTGAACTCCAAGTCTTTCTGACTTTAGAGCCCACGTTGGTAATAATTATGGTATTCTGCCTCTAATAATATTCACCACATGATTTTAGCAAACCCAATTCAGACTATTTAGCACGTGTTACATGTTTTAGGGCACACTTTGGTGTATAGAATGCCAGGGTCGAAGTGTTTAAAAAATTGGCTATATCTTTTTTCAGAGCTAGGATTTATGTGATAATTTTTAGAAGTAGAAAAAACCTTTTACATACAACTTAAAATGATAATGTCAAAAACAGCTCCTTAACCAGGTAACATTATTGTAAATCGCCCAGTAATTTATATCCCTCCTCTTATTTTACAAATCAAATAACTGCATTCTCTTTAGTATGAAACTGTTCTTTCCCTTTCTTGACTCATCCTGTCTACTAGTTCCTACTCCATCTGTTGGGATTATGTCAACCTGTCTAGTTTTGAGCAATGTTTTTTAATTAACCTTTTTGAAAGCTGTTTATTCATTATATAAGTATAAACACCTTCATCAAGGAAAATTAGAAATAATAGAAAGAAAAAATAAGAAAAAAAGTCATCCATAATCCCACCACCTTCCTACAACTACTGTTAACATTTGGAGTAGAACCTTTGAGACCTTTTCCTTTGTGGAAATCTATTTGTGTATACTCTTTCTTTCTTTCTTTCTTTCTTGCTTTCTTGCTTTCTTCCTTTCTTTTTTTTCAAAAATGGGATCATTCTATTCTGTTGCTTGCCTTTTTTCACCCACCAATATATCAGGGGCCTCTGTGATCACGACAGCAAAGGAAACAGGGAGCAAGAAGGTCACAAATTGGCTCTTACGCAATTGGCCTAGAAGTGAAACGTCTATTCTACTCTTATCCTACTGGCAGAATTTGTCATATTGACTTGCCTTGATGAAAACAACTTAGAAAATGAGGGGAGACACATGATTATATAATGTGGAGCTATAAAGTCTGAGAAAGACTACTAATCTAATATGGAGTGATCTCCACTATATGTGGAGAATATGACATAGCCAGCTTTTTGGTGTAAAAATGAGAAATACAACTGAAAAGAATACTGAAGCGGCTGCTTGTTGGGAGCAGGAAAAAGATAAGGCAGTGTTGTAGTAGAGATTCTATGAATATATTTTAATATAATTTTGACTGTTGAGACTCAAATACTTTATTTTTTTCAAATACTTTATATACATATAATGAAACAAATAAAATGAAAAACTTGAAAAATGGAAAAAAATGATTAGCGGCATATTTCCATGCCAACAGATACGTATTTCCATCATCATTCATAATGATTGCATAGTATTCCATTTATTAATGTTTTGTACAACATTTTGCAAACACTTCCTCTTGCATATTTATGTTGTTTCAGTTAGGTTTTCTCCGACCCTGCACTGTGTCCTGAGTCCCATTACTCTTCTGAGAATTTACTTTGAGTACAGTCCATGCAAGAATCCCAAGTTATTCTCTAACTTCCCCCTTATAGCCACTTTTCTGTGCAGCGAAAGCAATTATCTGGCTGTGCATACTACCAGAGCCTTAAGAGTGACAGTGTCTCCTCATAAATCCAGAGGGAACACTAGGGAGACAGATGGCAGAAATATTTTTCAGTAATTTTCTCAATATGATTTCTACTGTCAAGGAGGAAGCCCTGTGAAGAACAGAGAACTTAATAAAGGTGAAGTGGAAAGATAAAGTTTGGAGCCAGCCGGTTTGGGATTTGAATCTGGCTTTTGTCACCACTAGCTGTGAGACCTTCTCAGATGAGTTATGTAGCCTCAGTCTCCATTTTCTGATCTGTAAAATAGGGATCATAACATTTATTTCATAAAGTTACCAGGAGGATTAGCAACATCATATGTCAGGAACCTGGCACAGTGCTTGATGCAATAGTGGGTGCTAAGAAATGGTTGATGCATACTAGCCATTACAATTGTCTTTTCCTTAATATACAGAACACCAAGGAAATATCACATTTTCAAAAATGCCACTATTATAAATGTCTTCAAGAAGAATGGTGAGAAAGCTTACTGCTGTGAACAGAATTGTTACTATAGTTGTAAGCAAGATAATGTGACCAGAATCCTTTGTACCAGCTTCTGAAGAACGTTGATAAGTGGGATCACAATGTAGTTTTAAGTCATACTGTGGTTTTAATGATAAATTCCAGATATAGGATAAGAGAATGAACACCAAGTCTTTGACCTTACCTTCATAAACTTTATAAAATACTTAATACCATCACTGCACATGCATTCTGGCAGTTACCGAACAAGTTTGGCTATACAAAAATGACTATTGAATAACTTCAGCAATATTCACAATCTGCCAAACTGGATGTATTGTCCAGTAGACTAGGATTGGTCTCGAGGTTTTCAAATATGGCCCCAAGGTCCTCTATAAAAGTTTGCTTTGTTCTCCTACCTTACTGGAGTACGCAATTAAAGACCATTTCAAATGAAAAGACAAAATTGGAGGAAGTATTAGCAGATAGAGCAAGGTGTTGAGTAGGTTCAGAAATGAGGTGACTCTTGTTGAACAAAGTCTACAGATCATGAATTTTAGGCAGATTTGCAAATAAGGATAGCACATGCTTTGTAAATAGCAGCTGTTGCCACAAGCCAAAGGGCAATATTTACATGAATCCTGAAGCAAGGTCTATGGACCAAGCATTGACCTTTCCAACCAAACTCATTACTTGATAGCACTTTCAGCCACGTCATCCAGAAAAAGGAAGGATTACATTATACATACATGGACAAATATGTTCTGTCCCCCAAATTAATTTCTTTTTTTAAAAAAGATTTTATTTATTTATTTGACAGAGAGACAGCGAGAGAGGGAACACAAGCAGGGGGAGTGGGAGAGGAAGAAGCAGCCCTGAGCCGAAGGCAGACGCTTAACGACTGCACCACCCAAGCGCCCCCCAAATTAATTTCTAAGTTATTTTTTTGGAACTTGGAACACATTTCCACAGACAAGTTTTTATAAAGGGATGTGAGTTTCCCAGATGTCCTCACAAAAGTGCATTCAGTCCTCAATGTAACCGAAATACCATAGTTGGCAATGAGAAATACAATGTAACAAAGTATCTTCACAAGCAGGAACACACCAGTACATAACAAGTATTTACTGACCCCTTTTCCTTCCAAGCCCTAGGCAAGGAAAGGGGAATTCTATCCTCCTATAGCTGCAATTTGGTGGAAAAGAAATTTTCCATTCTGCTTGTCTAGAAGGATCCTTCTCAAGTCAGGTGGATTGCATGCATTGCAGCATCCTTCTCTTTCAGTTCTTCCTGAACTTCCCCACCAAATGACTTTTAATGACTGAGGAGACAGAACGGGTGGTGGGGAAGGGGTAGGACGTCTAACTGGAAGTCTCAAGCTTTTATTTGGAGACAGTTCCAACTCTGTAGTCATTCCTTAATATGTCTGCACATTTAATAGAAAAAATAGTGTTTCAAGTGATCAATTAAATGACTTAATTCCATCCCACTTTTTGACTAAGGTTGATGCTCCAGAAGTATGAACCATTGTTATACTGAGACTCCCTATACCCATTGCATAGTACACAGGTGTACTTCAGGATGGGAAACAAGGGCAGATGATACGAACATAATGAAAGTAAAATCAGAGCAAAGCTAGCACCACCAGTCTCAGGGGCACACTCCTTCAGTCACCAGTGTCTTGCTTTTTTCCTCTTACTGTTTTTGGTATGTTTTTCTGTCTTTCGTCCCTAATGACTGAAATTAAAAAACTAAGATGTAAATCTTCCTGTTATTGATCAAAACAGTGAGAAATAGAAACAATATTTAATAATTGACACTGCATACTGCCCCATCCTTAACAAAATGCTTTTATATCCATGATCATGCATATTATTGGTGTTTAATTACTACTTAATAACAGAGGTACAAAAGGAACACGCACCAAAAAACTCACAGTAATTCAATCCAATTACTAATATTGGGTACCTACCATGATTTGCCCCAGGTTCTGTGAGGCCCTTGACCTTGTCTCCCTGCAGGAATTTTAAAATTCAGTGGTGAAGGCAAAAGAAGGGCCCCTGCACAGTGGCCATCTGAGAAGTATCAGAGTTGCAAATAGAGCAATATACATAAAACTCAAGAGTCACACTTTGCCTTGTAAGAGAACTGTTTGCAGCTGCAATCAGGAGATTCAAGGACTGCTTCTCCTGCAGAATTTACAAAGGTGGCAATAGCACTATCAATCTCCTTTTCGAGACCTGGGAAAAGGGCAATCCCCAGAGGGGTTCTGGGCTTTGCAAATGGTGAGAAAGACCTTTTGCAGTGCAGTTACAAGCAGAGGAAAAGTTCTTTGTGCAAGAAGGGGAGAGCGCCCCGAGGTACAAAGAGCAGATTTAAGGGAAAGAGGATTCCTTATGCACACATCTGCGAGGGGAGCTCAGGCTGACTGTTGGGGGCGTGTGGGAAAGGAGATTTTTAGGGAGCCGCAGGCTTGTGGGTTCCCGCCTCCACCCCAGTCCGCGCCCCACACTCAGGCAACAGTTGGTCGTGCGGGGGCCGGCCCGGGCTCTGGGTGGGGAGGGGGAGTCTCGCGATCGTTGAGGGGGGGGGTGGAGGAAGGGGGGAGGGTGNGTTGAACAAATCCTGAGACGGGCTCCTCCGAGGGGCCCAAGCCCTGACCTTTCGGGGCGCCGACAGGTACTGGCGGAGATCCTCGGGGATGGGGGCCGAGGGCGCGCTGGGGGTGGGGGGCGGCGGAGCAGTCCAGCATTCGCTCCCCTCCCCCTTTCCTCCTTGCCGCCTGGCGGGCGGGGGCGGGGGCGGGGCTGGGCGCGGGCGCGGCGCGGGTGGAGGGTGCCCGTTATCCCGGGACTTGGGGGCTTTGGCGCCCCTCGACAGCCCCCGGCCCCATTCACGTTCCCGGAACTGGGGTAACAGGGTGGGGGATGGGGCTGTGCAGGAAAAAGCCTCCGCCTCTCCCTCTCCTCTCGCTCGCTCCCTCTCCCCCCCTTCCCGTCGGCCTCTGCCTGGGAAATCTGGGCCCTTCAATCCCACACCCGCGCAAAAGGGGTTCTGCTGGGGCTTATTTCTTTAATTTGAATTTTAAGGTGCTGGTGGTTGGGAGGCGGAGGACGATAGGAGAGACTTATTTTTTTGAATGGCAATGTCGGCCTTTTAGGTGGCAGCAAAAAAATCATCCCTTGTTCGTTTCCCCGCCTGCTGAAGCGGGGGTGTCACCCCGAGAAAATGAACTCTCCGAGTCCTACCCGCTCCCCTCTCCGCAATCCAAACCCCAAACTGAGGAATTGTGGACGCTGGCTTAGGAAAATTTCCAACGTGTGCACCCTCACCCTCTCCTGCCCCGCCCCCGACGGTATAGTGTTTCACTCCAGGGCCACCCAAATGGTCCCCCAATCCGGCCCCAAGCCTTCCAGGCTTCCGCCTCCCTCTCCTAGTGGGCGCTGCTGGCTCCTGGACACACGCAGGTTTTTTTTAAATTTTATTTTATTTTTTATTTTTCTTTAACCCAGCGTCGCTAGGATGAGCCGCTGCTAACATACGTAAGGGTACCGCTCAGGCACCTTATTAAATCCAAATCCAGAAAATATTTATTATCTCCGTAAGGCGTATCTCATATGGACCAAGACATGCAAATGAAACTGTGAAACACGTTTAAAATTTGAAATAAAAAATGGGGTGGCACACAAGGATTGTTGATGTATAATAAAATCGTAGAATGGATCGTTTATGGGTGGATTTTTTTCCGTTTACGAGTACACATATCACAATTAAAGAAAAGGTAGGTAATTAAAATTATGCTTTAGAGATCTCAAGTGGCTTTGTCTGAATCATTATCTGATACGATATGACCAAATGAAAAGCTTTTGAGGGATATTAACACCTTTTGCCATGAATTAGAGTAATTTTAAATGCAGCAGTTGTTTAAGTGACGTATTTTACTGTTACAAGGTTGACTAAACAGAAAGACAATTGTTGTGCTAAGTGAAAACCATAGAAAACATGCACTTTTTAACATCTATGCAGTGCTTGGATCAGTGAGACAATATTGTAATTGTAAAGATGGGTCAAATACCCGGTATTAATAGAAAATCAAATATCGGGGAATTCAGAAATGAGTCTAGGTGCCTTTTATTCCCTAGACTGGGCAAATGTAAGGGTTAAATTGTCTTTTGTATGGCAGTAAAGGTTGCTGAATTTCCAGATAATGTAAATTTTTTGAATTGGGAATCAATAAAAAAACCTATGTAACAAACACTGAATTGATACATATCTATTCATGAATTCTGTAACCTCATCAGAAATGGCCCTGATAATACCTCATTTGTCTGCTCAGCATAGGGAAATGAGGTGTTGCATGGCAGGAACTTTCTGAATTCCTGAAGTTTATTACTCTAGTCACTACATCTTTTTTATTTTTCCTGAAAAATCTAAAGAGTACCAAAACATCTACTTAAGTTCTTTTGTTTGTATCATTCCTTCAAATAAAGTAATTTGGCACACATCCTCAAGAATCTAAATAGATTGCTCACTCCTTTGACTCCCTAAGTGATGTACTGAAAGTACAGATTAACCTGTTCCTTGCCTTCATTAGTTATTGTGCTCTGGAAGTGATACAAAGGCATTTGAGATGCAGGAGGCTGTTTTCCCTCAATTAAATAACCACTTCCCAGACATTTCCAGTATGGTGTTGATTTTTTTAAAATGATTTTTATCTCTCCTCCTTCAATTGTCAGGCTGTTAGCTAGCATTTTTAAACACTTCATCTACTTTCATCAGAAAGAATTTATAATAAAGGACATAGATGTTACAAAAACCATAAAACCATTTAAAATAACTGTAAAAAATACAAAAAAACCCAAAGTACAAGTGATGCATCCATTAGGCAGAGGGAAATAATTACACCTGAATAGTAAGAAAAACAGATGTTACTGTGGTGAAACTCATGTTTTAGTCCTGGGCTTCTGCCATCACTTCTTGCTGTTTACATTGTGCCTTCTAGTGGTCTTTCCCATGTCATTTGCTGCTGCTTTTATTCTCTGTAGTATGGCAAGCCAGATTATCAAACTTGCTAGAATTGTATGTCAAATAAAAGAAAGTGGCTCTGAAGAAGAGCATTTTGTGATGCATAAAATAGATGAGATTTAGTAGATTGACTTGTGACATTCAGCTATAGAGTGGAATTTTTGCTTACCTTCTGGTTCTTGAACTTACTTGGTTTAAGTGATAACCTAACACTGGAAGTTGGGAGTTGGTATTTTTGGTAATGAAAACATCAAGAAAAAGGTCATGGTCTTTAAGACAGGGCATCTTGATGACTTTGTGTTATATTCTCATGGCACCTAAACTACCAGATGATAAAATCCATAAGAAATTCATTAGAATATCTTAGTCACTTTTTATCTTTTCTTGTGTGAAAAGTGTATTTTTGAAAATACACAAAGGAGAAGGTTTAGAAGGTAGGTATTTTAAAATTTGTTGTGGAAGATAGTGCCAATTAAGTAATTACCCACAGCTTTTAATAGCACTGCTCAAGATTAGAAATTTTAATCAGCATATAATTTTATGGTATTCTACCACAAGGTAGGCAAGAATATTGAGTGAAATTTTTTCTAATTAAAGCTTTAATTTTTCTGTGAGTCAAATCTATGTCCCACATTATTAGATATATACTTGTGTAGATGAGGGGAAGTAATTTTGACTGTTTTGAAAGTTGAAAACTAGACTTCATACAGCTTTTCAAGTAATAATAAAGGTGTGATTTTTTTTACCCAGTTTTCCTTTACTTATTGCTTTGAAAATAAAATCGGATTTATAGTATATGTGAAAGTTTGAAAATGTGGGATTGAGGTAATTTTAGCAGTTTTTTATTCTTGCCCATCTAGGATTACATTCAAAAAATCCTACATAGACGATG
Organism: Ailuropoda melanoleuca; assembly: GCF_002007445.2. Classification (NCBI taxonomy): domain Eukaryota; kingdom Metazoa; phylum Chordata; class Mammalia; order Carnivora; family Ursidae; genus Ailuropoda; species Ailuropoda melanoleuca. The sequence goes on along the minus strand of NC_048238.1, from coordinate 92,299,850 downwards.
TATACATATGAGGTGCTTAAATCAAGATGGCTATTATTTGGGTTAAGAATAACTGAACGGTATCTGATCAGTGATTCAAAGTAGAACCCTAACAAGGGTCAAATTCCATAATCTTCGTTTGGATTTTCTCAAAATAGAAATTTCAGTAAATGCTGGAAGACATACTCATTAACTATCGGAGTCATGTCTTTCTTATGTTTAAGATCACATTCTGTTGTTGATTTAGGACCTAAGTTTTCAGGAACTGGTTGACAAAGCCATGATAAAATGGACATAATTTCTTTAGTTTTCACAAACAGAATTGTATTTTGACTTGTGCAAAGTCTGTGTTAAAACTGAAATAATCTTGGCTCTGGTACTATGGGGTAGATTTGTGTTTTTATTATTTTATTTCTCCATTTCTTATAGGGAAGGAGGTGTATTTTATATACCTATTTATATTTACAAATACAAGCTTATCTTTACAAAGGATGGCATGCAAGAAATAACCCTCCAGATAATTTCAGTATTTTTAAGAAGCTGATTTATGCCAGTTTTCACTAAATCACAACTTTTTAAATATCAAAGGTTAATAGTTGATAGCCTTGAGAAACTGCTTCTACAAAATGTTTATGTAATATGGTTTAAAATACTTTTCTTTCCAGTTGGAGAAAATTAACATAAATCAAAAGTTTGAAACTGTACTGTTTTATTACTTAAATAGAAATGAGCATATTGCATTACATTAAAGTTTAAATGTTCTGATTAGAATATGAAAACAATAAAAAGTGTCTTTTCAGGAACAGAAACCACAGTCTTCTTCTGAAGGTCTGGCTTGTTTCCATTACATAAAGAAGTGTTTCTGAGAATTAATATTTACTTTCCTTGAATTTTTTGGTTTGTGGTTGATAATATTAGCATATTCTAGATTTTAAATCTTCTATACAATGGTTATATGTTTTTTTATGCTTTAAATTAAAAAAATAGGTGAAAAGGCTCAATGTTTTGCCTTTTGGTGTTTATTTTAATTAATGTTATTTCTCTGGCTTTAACAATTCAGATTTTGTCATTGGACCACAGGTGCACAGAACTGGATTAATTATAAGCCCTGCTTCATGACATGCTCTCATCTTTGGTCTATGAGTGGCCCATGTTCATTTATTTATTTAGTATTTAATTGCCACTTTTAAGATCTTGCTTTGTAATTTGATGGCTTATTTTTTTGAAATTCTAGAAAAATGTTTCTTCATTTCAAGTCAAACTTGCTGCTAAAGCTTCTAAATCTGAAAAGGAAATGGACCCAGAATATGAAGAGAAAATGGTAAATATATTCTTTGGTAGGATAGTGAATACTGTAGTTGATTTTTTTCTTATTGAAGTATAGTTGATACTCTTACATTAGTTTCACCATAGTTCATTTTTACAGAGGTGATGTGAAAGATTGAAAGAATACATGTGTATGTATAATGAATGTAGGATCATAGATTTTAGAATTGGAAAGTAATTTAATATATAATCAATCATAATAGAATTTTTAAAAATACTTTATTTTTTTATTTGAGAGAGACCTAGCACAAGCCAGGGAGGGGGACAGAGGGAGAGGGAGAGGGACAAGCATACTCCCTGCTGAGTGGGGAGACTAATGTGGGGCACGGGGCTTGAGGCTTGATCCCAGGACCCCGAGATCATGACCTGAGCCAAAGTCAGATGCTCAACTGACTGAGCCACCCAGGCAGCCCCATCACAATAGATTTTTGTTGAATAAATAAATCTCTTTGTTTTCAGATGAGAAAATAAGGATCAGAGAAACTATATGGAATAGTTGGGAACAGAAGTCACATCTCTTCACTTTTGTTCAGTGCTCTTTATCCCATAATAAGATTTTTTTAAAAGAGTTTATTTATTTGAGAGAGAGTGTGAGAGAGAGTGTGATGGGGGGAAGAGGAGGAGGGTGAGGGAGAAGCAGACTCCCCACTGAGCGGGGAGCCCAATCTGGGCTCGATCCATCATGACCTGAGCCAAATGCAGACGCTTAACTGACTGAGCTACACAGCTGCCCCTAAGATATTTTTTTTTAAAGATTTATGTATTTATTTGAGAGGGTGGGGAGGGGAAGAGGGAGAAGGAGAGAATCCTCAAGCAGACTTCCTGCTGAGCCCAGAGCCCCATGTGGGGTTCCATCCCAGGACCCTGAGATCATGATCTGAGCTGAAATCACGAGTTGGACACTTAACTGACTGAGCCACCCAGGCGCCCCAGATTTTTTTTAAAGATTTATCCTTTTATTTGAGAGAGAGAGAACAAAGCACACAAGCAAGCTGGGGGAGGGGTAGAGGGAGAGGAAGAGGAAGAGAGAGAATCCTCAAGCAGACTTTCCCGCTGAGTGCAGAGCCCAGAGTCTAGATTCAGGGGCTGGATCCCAGGACCCCAAGATCACAACCCAAGCCAAAACCAGGAGTCAGACAAAACCAAGAGTCAGATGCTCAACTGATTGAGCCACCCTGCTGCCTCCGTCATAAGATGTTTTATGCTAAAAATATTGTACGCACTAAGTGAAAGTATTAGTGGCACCATCATTGTGGCTGAAAGAAAGCAAGTCACAAAGCCAGACTGATATTTTTTTCTTCTTCTCTTCTTGCTTTGGATATATTAATGAAAGTTATACATTGTAAAACATGTAATATAGTAATACATTTTCTGGAGGAAAGGGCATTTACCTGGTACCTGAAAGTATAACATATTTAAGCAGTATAATTTCAGTTATGCCCGCCTACTGCGTTGCCATATATTTAATTTTTATTCACTAAAATCGTATTTTAGCTTTCATTTTAACTAGACTTCTGTGCCCTGGGATCTTTCAAAACCAGTGAATTTGGTTAATTCAAAAGAGAAATTAACAGGTAGCTGGAACTGAACTTTTTTGTTGAAGGGTTTTTTTTGCAGTAATATTATAAAAATAAGTAGCGATGAAGTATATTTTTTTGCTGTTCATAGTGATTTTACCAAACTCCATGCCTAAATGTCTAAGGTCACATCTAACGCAGACAGTTAATATTTTAACAACTCTAAAAACAACATTCCAGTGAGGGTAACATAAAATGGAAAAGTTTTGGCCTCCTTCCAACCTCTGGTCTGAATATATTTGTCTAATTCTTGTGTTTATGTTAATGAACTCTTCTATGTTTCTGGTGTTATTAATTACGCAGCCTTCATTAGCAATCAAATATTCTCTACCCTATGGTCGGAAGTGATTGGGAATTAAAAAATCATTTTTATTTTTGTCTTTATCTAGAATGACGTATACATCTTTTGATCTTCTAAGATTTTTAGTGAAGTTTTATTTCATTAATGTGGTACAAGTTATATGCCCTTTTATAATTTATTGAGGAATTATAATACATACCAATTTTTAATAGTTAATATACAGTAACTATTTTTTTAAATTTCTTTATTTGACAGAGAGAGACAGCCAGTGAGAGAGGGAACACAAGCAGGGGCAGTGGGAGAGGAAAAAGCAGGCTTCCCAGCGGAGCAGGGAGCCCAATGCAGGGCTCGATCCCAGGACTCTGGGATCACGCCCTGGGCCGAAGGCAGATGCTTAACGACTGAGCCACCCAAGCGCCCCATATTAACTGTTTTACTTATGTGTGTGTGTATATTTTCCTCCAAATCCTGCTCACTTTGGAGACAAACTTTTTATATTATTATCATAAAGTGCAATTTTCAGTCAGTTAACTGTCTTTGGTTCAGGTCATGATCTTGGGGCACTGGGATTGAGCCCCACATTGGGCTCTGCGCTCGTGGGGATTCTGCTCGTCCCTCTGCCCCTCTTCCCACTCTTGCACTTTCTCTCTCTCTCTCAAATAAGTAAAATCTTTAAAAAAGTGCAATTTTCCAGATCATTGTAATTGAAGAGAGAAATACTTATTACATTATTGTACCATGCATTCACAATATTTTGAGACAAGATGACACTGTATTCTAAGATGTTAATTATTCCTAGATGCAACTTGAAAATTCTTAATTCAGTTTATGGTATATGTATATCATAGCTAATAACTTATATTTCTAGGATGTATTTAGGATATATTGTATATTATGCTGCTTTATTTTGTTCACTAGGAAAAGAAAATCATTATGTTTTGAAAAGAGGATTTGCTTTTTGGCCCTGACTCTTTAAGCGGGGGTACTTCTTAATTGGGGCATTTACTGCTGTTAGATCACTTGGCTTCTATTCAAACTATCTGAAAATGCCATTTTCAAATTCTGCTGCTTACTGGCTATGGGAACTTGGGCAAGTTAGTTACCCTCTCCATACTTCACTTTCATCATCTATAAAATGGAGATAATATTAGTATCTACCTTATGAGTTTCCTAAGAGAATTAAGTGAGTTAGTATGTTTAAAGTGCTTAGAACATAGTACAGAGTAGAAGGGCAATATAAGTATTCGTTAAATAACTTCAAATAAGAAAGAAAATCATTACTTTTTCTTTTGTTTTGTACATTAGAAAGCAGACCGAGCAAAGAGATTTGAATTTTTATTAAAACAGACAGAACTTTTTGCACATTTCATTCAACCTTCAGCACAGAAATCTCCAACATCGCCTCTGAACATGAAATTGGGACGTCCTCGAATAAGGAAAGATGACAAGCAGAGCTTAATTTCTGCTGGAGAGTATGTTGCCATCTCTCTCTTCTTTTTTCCTCCTCTTCCTGTCCCCACTTCTCTGTCCTCTCGTATTCTCATTCCCTCTTCACTTAGTATAATTCTGTATTTAAAAAAAATAAGATTATTGTCAGTGTAAATAAGTTTTGGAGGAAACCATTTTTTCTCACTAGAAATTAATAAAAATGTACGCTGGTTCTACCAACTTCTAAGCAAGACCTTAGATAACTCATTTTTTTTTCATGACCGATATTAGCAATGTATAGTTACTTAATTTACAGCTTAGTATTTGGGTTGAATATAAAGGTATTTCTTTCCATTTCAGCTACCGCCACAGGCGCACAGAACAAGAAGAAGATGAAGAGCTACTCTCAGAGAGTCGGAAAACATCTAATGTGTGTGTTAGATTTGAGGTGTCACCTTCATGTAAGTATCTCATTTTGTTGGTATTTTTTTTCCATTTTGGTTTTAGAAAAATTATATTTGATTGTATTTTTTAAAGATTTATTTATTTGAGAGAAAGAGCATGCATGAAAGAACACGAAGAGGGGGGCAGAGGGAGAAGCAGACTCCTCACTGAGCAGGGAGCCATACCTGGGGCTTGATCCCAGGAACCCAGGGTCATGACCTGAGCTGAAGGCAGATGCTTAACCAACTGTAGCACCCAGGCACCCCAGTACTTGATTGTATTAATGAAGGTATGAGATGTCTTGATTTCTTTTTCAGATGTGAAAGGAGGGCCACTGAGAGATTATCAGATTCGAGGGCTGAACTGGTTGATCTCTTTGTATGAAAATGGAGTCAATGGTATCTTGGCAGATGAAATGGTAAGGACTTGATAGCTACAAACACAATCTTAGTTATCAAATTTTATGTAAATTTGAAATACCTGACCTGTATTGCCCCCCTGAGGCCTGGAGGCTAATTGCTTTATTTAGTTACAATGTAAAAGGCATTTGTAAAGTCTGGAATTGTTTCTTTAAGTAACCTTGAGAACATACACTTTCACAGGCTACAGAATTCTTAGTGCAATTTCCTCATACGGTTTAAAAAACCTCCTTGTACTTCTGTTTTTATTTGCACTTTGGCTTCCAGGAAACCCAGAGCCAAAATCAATGCCAAAATGGAGACCCTGTGTAACATTAATGGCTAGTCTTTTGTGCCTTTTCCTATTCTATATCTTCTTATCTTTCCTTTGCCCTTCTTTATTTCTATTTTACCATTAATTTATATTCCATGTTTTCATTATAGGCCACCTGAAACATATTTTCTTTCTAGGTGACCTGAAATCCTTTTGGTAATGAGGTGGGGGTATATAACCCAAAGAGTAAATGAGTGAATGAATAAACCAAACAATAAATGATGAAAGCGTGAATGAATGAATGTAAGCACCTCAATGTGTTAGATTGTGAATAGATGGATTAAAGAAAAAAAAGTAATGAGCAATGTTGAGTCCTGATATAGCAGAGTACCAGGTGGGACCTGGGAAGAAAGCTAAGGAGTGATGGGCATATAAATAAAGTGATCAAAGAGAAAAAGTAAGGCCATTTAAGATGCTAATTCAGCAGATAAGGGGAGTACGTGAAGGCCTAGATTGGTATTTTTTAGACCAAATGAATAAGATGGGATTTAAGAAAGGGCAGGGAGGTACTTCTAGATCTTTATGACCCAGTGATACTCATTTTTATGTGACTTTGGAGCCATATTTGCAATCACTCTTATCCAGAAGAGCCACATGACTATTTATGCTCTACAACATATAGCGTAGTAGTTGATCCCAAAGATGCTGAGCAACTGTTAGGTGTGTGGAAGGAGGTCCCTTAAATCAAGGGTCTGTAGTTTCTTATACTTAGTATTCTGGGTTGAAGACTACAGTTAGCTCAGAGCGGGAATAGCTTGATTAATTAGATAACAGAAAGACCAGGATTATTTGCCCCAAGTTCTTGGCTGCAGCCTGTCTGAAGGATCTAAAGATCCTTCATACTGAATTTATGCTGACACCAGATACTTTTTATTTATTAAAAAAAGGGTAAGATACTTTAATAAGGAGTATAGAAAATTTGGGAAAAAATCGAAAAAATTGAAAGTAAATTATAATTATGCTACCTAGAAATAATCACAGTTGACATTTTGGCATATTTCATTTTAGTATTTTAACTCCAGATGTATTTATTTTACATAGTTGAGATCATATTGTACATATAATTTGGTATTCTGATTTCTTCACATTCATACATATTTTCTACATAATTCAAATATTTGTAAAAATAAGTGTTAATTACTCTGTAATAATTAATCCTGGGGAGTTACCATAGTTCTATTCATCTCCTCGTTTATTGTGGGTCATTTGGATTGATATGTAGTGTATATATAGTATATATTGTGTGTATTTAGTGTATATGAGTTGATATATATGTACATACAGTATGTAATAGTACTGTTGTGAGAACCCTTGTAATTTAGTTTTTCTGCACCTTTCAAATTATTTCCATAGGATTCCTAAAAATGGAATTACTTAAGGAATTTTAAATATTTTGAAGCTTTGATGCTTCTCTTTAAGTGAAATATTAGATGGGATAAACCCTATAAGAATAGTTTAAGCCTAGGTTCATAAAAGCAAGTATATACCTTACATAGAGATAAAGCCAGAAACTCTTTTAAAAGGCCACACAGCATAGAACATCGTTCCCTTTCTCATCAGTTAGGTGGCGGGTTTGTGGTGTTCAATATGCTATTTTTTAAAAAGTTCACCAGACCAGGTGATCTCTAAGGCCTTTTCTGGCTGCAGAGTTCTTTTAGGTTCTGTTCTTTTATGGTTCCATAGATCTTCAAGGGTGTGAGATGCAAGTACAGAGAGCCACAAGTCCCTTGAGATACATAGTGTGAGTATTTCATGCCTGAGCTATAATAATGTTGGGGACAATGGGAAAGAAAGACCAGTATCTAAGCAGGCTGGTAAAGGAAATGAGTGTGAACTGCATATGCACAAAATTCCTAATTTTGCTGCTAGAAAAATTTATAATAAAGTAATTTATAAATTGCTTGCTCCTTTAAGAGGAACAACAAAGCCGCTTTCTGCCTGCAAGTCCCTGGTTTCTTTTTGTGCACACAGTAAGTAAAAATGGGAATGGTTATTCACTTAAAAAAACAAAGGTCTTTAAATTTTTCCTATGTGACGTAGTTGGCAAATGTCTTTTGTAATGTTATTACTAACAAAATGTTACATTAAATAAACAGTTATTTTTTTCATTAAATAAATGTTTCATTAAATAAACAGGATTTTTTTTCTTTGTAATGATAATACAGGGTCTTGGTAAGACTTTACAAACGATTGCTTTGCTTGGTTACCTGAAACATTACCGAAACATTCCTGGACCTCACATGGTGTTAGTTCCAAAGTCTACTTTATACAACTGGATGAATGAATTTAAGCGATGGGTCCCATCTCTCCGTGTTATTTGTTTCGTTGGAGACAAGGATGCGAGAGTAAGTGAGAAATAGGTTTAAAGAGGCCATCAAGAATAACATCATTTCTGGGGTTAAGTTGCATGCTATTGCCATAAAGACATTGAAGTAGACTGCTACTAGTAAATAACTGTATGTTAGGCTCTGTTGTAAGTGCCTTTTATATCTTAATGAATTCTCACAACACTCCTGTGAAGTAGATGTGTTACTTATTAATAAAAGACAATCTGTTACTGTGCTTATCTGCATTTAATTTCAACTAGGTCATTAACCTCAGCATTTTTGAGTTGCATTTTAAACAACTTTTTATAAAAAAAAGTCCTTATTGACAGTGTATCTTATCAATGACTCTTTCAGTTGTGCTGTTTTGACACCAAAACTGTAAATTTGCATGACTTAATTTTTTATGTTTAAATTTTTTACTTTTGACTTTGACTTACACATGCACACGTGTGTGCTTACACACATACACGTAGATGGAACCTTTTCTATTTGTACGGAGAGGCTTGTATTTTGTGTGTATGCGTTGACACAGCTTTCAGTTTTGGTATTTGAATAGAAAAATACATATTTGCATACATTCTTAGATATTAGAAACTCTGGGCTCTTAAATTAGCCATTTGTCAATCTAGTAGGCTACAATTATTTAGGACTGTAGAATTAATCTAAAAGAAATAAATTATGCAAAAATATCAAAATGAATAATCAGCTTAGAAAGCATATTATTAAACTTTGCCTTTATTTTGCCTCCAGAGGATATAGAGTAAAGATTTATTCTATTTTACATATTTAGATAGGTTATCAAAAGATATCCTCAAAAGAATGGTAGCATAATGAATTATGTAATCTTATTCTTATCATTTTGCTTGAAGAAAAATTACTTACATTTATTTAAATTTAACTTACAAATAATTTAAATATTGAAATACTGAACTCATAAATTTAGAATTACAGGCTTGATTTCCCTATGCCTAATATTTCCCAGTGGCAAATTAGTCACTTAGAGCTCTTATCACTGCTGTTCTTTTCTTTTTTAAAAAAAAGATTTTAGGGGGCGCCTGGGTGGCACAGTGGTTAAGCGTCTGCCTTCGGCTCAGGGCGTGATCCCGGCGTTATGGGATCGAGCCCCACATCAGGCTCCTCCGCTATGAGCCTGCTTTTTCCTCTCCCACTCCTCCTGATTGTGTTCCCTCTCTCGCTGGCTGTCTCTATCTCTGTCGAATAAATAAATAAAAATCTTTAAAAAAAAAGATTTTTATTTATTTATTTATTAGGGAGAGAGAGAGAAAGGGCACGAGTGGGGGGGGAGGAGCAGAAGGAGAGGGAGAAAGAGAAGCAGACTTCCTGCTGAGCAGAGAGCTGAACAGGGGGCTTGATCCCAGTACCTGGAGATGAGGACCTGAGCCAAAGGCAGATACTCAGGTGCCCCTCACTGCTGTTCTTTAATGTAATACCAGTCCTTTTAAAACTTTGCATTTCTCAAGTATTTCATTCTAAAGTATTGATTTTTGGCTAAAATTATTTCTCGAAGATCATAAGCAAAAGAGAAATATGTATGCTTGTGTTTCCATGTGTCTCAGTAAAACTGTCAGCGTTTTTCAACTATATTATATGGAATCCAAGGATTTCATGAAATACCTCTTCGAAAATAGTGGATGTATTTAATTTGTGACTGTCCTATCTCTACCCCATGGGAGGTTGGGATTTTACTGGCAACTTCAAAAATTTTTTAATCTTGAAAATCAAACTTCAAAGTCAGTGTTTTTCATATTGCCACTTGTTAGTATTGGGAGTTCATGTTGGTGGTGACAATTTTTTAAACATTGAGATAAAATAGAATGGAAAATGGCAGAGTATTTCACACATGGTGGGGATATATACTGCTCCTTTTTTAAAGGATTGCAATCTAAACTATAATTTTACTGTGGGCCATAGGCAAAAGAGTTTGCAAACTGGTAATTATTAATAACATAAGTAATGTCCTATATTCAACATTGAGAGATTGATATCAGTACGTATAGAGAAAATCCAGATTATTACTAATAGATTTGAATCTTGGGATTCTATATGGGATAGATATATAGGTCTTTATAGTTTCTTGGCCTTTTGTAAACATTTTATGAGGTCGATATGTTATTAAAAATTTCGATGTAGATTATAACAGGTATTTGAGTTGGGAAATTCTTAGTAATATTATCGATCCAGTTTGATGCTAATAGTGGTGTGAATCCCCAGTAAGGTTTTTAGCTTTTTTTTTTTAAGTAGGCTCCACACCCAACGTGGGACTTGATCTTACAACCCTGAGATCAAGAGTTGCACGCTCTACCAACTGAGCCAGCTAGGCGCCCCGCCAAACTTGGTTTTTTTTTTTTTAAAGATTTTATTTATTTATTTGACAGAGAGAGAGAGACAGCTAGTGAGAGAGGGAACACAAGCAGGGGGAGTGGGAGAGGAAGAAGCAGGCTCCTAGTGGAGAAGCCCGATGTGGGGCTCGATCCCAGGACTCTGGTATCATGCCCTGAGCTGCAGGCAGAAGCTTAACGACCAAGCCACCCAGGCGCCCCCAAACTTGGTTTTTGACCCCTTCCCTTTCCACTCCAGAAGCATCAAAGATCTTGGACGTGGAAATAGGAGATCTAGTTTTAGTTCTGTTGCTGCCATTGAGTGTGTGATGTTGAGTGACTCTTGAAGGGCCTTAATTTTGTCATCTATAAAGTGAGAGCTTTTGGGTTATGTGATATTCAATGTTCTGTCACAAAAATTTCAAAGTAGGGCTAATTTAAATTAAAAATATGCATAGGCTTCATGAAACTGTAGGAGGAACCATTAAAATGAGTGTTTCACAAAATCAAAAAAAAGATAAGACCAAATGGGGTCTGGCACCCTGGTTCTCTTTATGTTGCTTTTGATTCCCTAATGTCTTAATTAACTTTTAAAATATGACCACTTCCCAGAGTGCAACTGAGATCTCTACAAAGGCCTTTTTTCTGTCCTCTACTTTAGTCCAGGTGATCCTTTTATATATATGGTCACTCAGTAAATATTTGTTGAATGAGTCCACAGTGTGTTTGGTGCATAACTTTGTTTATAAAATAATGAGTTTGTAGTGAACAGTTACTTTGTTTATGCACTGTAATTTCAGATTTACAGTACTAATCAGAACCTTCTCAATATAGATTTGGCTGCTCCCTGTTAACTTCTGTGGTTTTATTTTGTCCTGTAACATCTGGAATTCAGTTTGTACAAGTTAAAAATGCTCTCAGTCAGCTTGGCTACTATGTTGGCCACTGCCTGTAAAGATTTAAAAATAGTTCTGAATAGTCTCACTGTTTTAAGTAGCCTCCTGTACTAGATAGAGCAAGTCCCCTTTATAAAATCATATCTGTAGCCTCAAAACAACATCGGGAAGTTCACAAAAGCATTAGTTGGCTTTCATGACCCTTGACAAAATATGTGACTCATTCCTGCTAGAAAGGGAAGGAACATATTAAGAGATCTCAAAAGGTTGAAATCATTCTTGTATATTGAGTTCTTTACATCTGTTAAAACTGTGTCGGTAATAGTTGGTAATGCTTGGCTCTTGATGAGAGCATGGTTTTCGGATGGCAGTTACTTTGCCCATGTCTCTTTGGACCATCTGTCCTATGAAGAGAGCCTAGTAATGTAGTCATCTTCTGGTGGTAAGAACTTCTCCAGTTCATTGGATATGCTGTACTCATTTGAGGGGAGCATTTGCTTCTATTTTGTTGTTGTATATATTAGCATGTCATCCAGATAATTGCCCACAGATGTGTCTTTGGGCCTTGGCTTTCCTGTCTTTAAAATGGATGAGACTAAATGATTCCCATGTCTCTTAGAATTATTAATATTCTCTTGTTGTTTTAATTCTGTAACCATCTTGTCAGTGTATTCTAATATGAGGAACTTTATTTTGCATTAGGCTGCTTTTATTCGTGATGAAATGATGCCAGGAGAATGGGATGTTTGTGTTACTTCTTATGAGATGGTAATTAAAGAAAAATCTGTATTCAAAAAGTTTCATTGGCGATACCTAGTCATTGATGAGGCTCATAGAATAAAGAATGAAAAATCTAAGGTAAGCCAGTTTTCAATAGCATTGTTAAAATTTTCTTTTAACTACCATGTCGGTTTTCTTCTGTATATTCAAAATTAAAAAGGGTTGGAAGATTGTGATTTTATTCACAGAATGTGAATGAAAATCAGTTTTAAAAAATGGTTTTAAAGTTTAAATTATTGAGTATGAGATGAATGAAAATTGAGCACAGTTTTTAATATAAAGAAGATTGGGTGTTCATTTGCTATACCTGTTGCAGCCTAACTCTGTTATGCTACAGTATTTTAATATTTTGGTAATATTTGGTGTACAAAAGTCATTTGCATTGATTCGTCTTTTATTGAGGAGCCTACCAGCTTATGTGTATTCATAAGGATTAGAAAAAAATCATTTCCTGTAATTATCTGATTTGTGTGAATTAGAGTGTGGTGTTAATTTTGAAAAATATCAATATTTCTTGCCATTCAACTCCATCAACAGTAGGAAAAGCATCAATTATTATGATGAACCTCTCTTTGGATCACTGGGCTACTTTGGGAGAGACAGGGACAGAACTGGAGCAAAACCACCAGGTGGATCATACTAATTTCAAATTGAAACTAATACCCAAAAAAGAGGACGCATGTTAGAGGATAATTGTTTAAGAGTGTTATAAAAATACGCATTTTTATTGGTGAGATTACTGTTCTTTTATGTTTTATACGTTAATTTTTATAGTCTTTTTTTTAATTTTTTTAAAAAGATTTTATTTATCTATTCGACAGAGATAGAGACAGCCAGCGAGAGAGGGAACACAAGCAGGGGGAGTGGGAGAGGAAGAAGCAGGCTCACAGCAGAGGAGCCTGATGTGGGACTCGATCCCATAACGCAGGGATCACGCCCTGAGCCGAAGGCAGACGCTTAACCGCTGTGCCACCCAGGCGCCCCTAATTTTTATAGTCTTATATTTAGAAAGTTAATATAGGAAAAATGGGTGCAACTCTGGTGTTTAGAAATTGTCACCAGGCCAAGTTAGAACTTGGCTAGGTATGTAGATGAACATGATTGTCAGGGAGAAGGAGATATTATTGTGTAAACTGACTAGCCTGGATTCCATGGAGTATTGACTGTGTGGACCAAAAATGGAGAAAATAAATTTTTTGAAGTGAGGGAGGGGTCTCAGGTATGACTATGATTTGCATTCTTGTAAGTGTAGAAATGCCTAGAATATTTTGTTTAGTTGTGATTCATTGTGGCAATGTCACCTGAACTAGGATATTTTTCTTTTTTCTTTCTTTTTTTTTTTTTTAGAGATTTTATTTATTTATTTGACAGAGAGAGAGACAGCCAGCGAGAGAGGGAACCACAAGCAGGGGGAGTGGGAGAGGAAGAAGCGGGCTCCCAGCGGAGCAGGGAACCCAATGCGGGGCTCAATCCCAGGACCCTGGGACCACGCCCTGGGCTGAAGGCAGATGCTTAACGACTGAGCCACCCAGGAGCCCCCAGGATATTTTTCTATAGAAAAATAATTTTCAAGATTTATATTATTCAAAACATGTATTGGTTGGATAAAGAACTGGATTTTGAGAATTCTAATAAATAAAGCAATGTTAACATGACTGTTAACCTTTCTAGCTTTCAGAGATCGTTCGTGAGTTTAAGTCAACCAACCGCTTGCTCCTAACTGGAACACCTTTGCAGAATAACCTGCATGAACTCTGGGCATTACTCAACTTTTTATTGCCTGATGTCTTTAATTCTGCAGATGTAAGTTTAAGTCATGTGTTTTATTTTTTTTTATTTTTTATTTTTTTTAATTTTATTTTATTATATTATGTTAATCACCATACAGTACATCCCCAGATTCCGATGTAAAGTTTGATGCTTCATTAGTTGCGTATAACACCCAGTGCACCATGCAATACGTGCCCTCCTTACTACCCATCACCAGTCTATCCCCTTCCCCCACCCCCNACATTGGGGTGCATATGGCCCTTCTCTTTACTACGTCTGTATCTTTGGGGTAAACACCCAGTAGTGCAATGGCTGGGTCATAGGGTAGTTCAATTTTTAACTTTTTAAGGGACCTCCACACTGTTTTCCAGAGTGGCTGTACCAACTTGCATTCCCACCAACAATGTAGGAGGGATCCCCTTTCTCCACATCCTCTCCAACAATTGTTGTTTCTTGCCTTGTCTATCTTTGCCATTCTAACTGGCGTAAGGTGGTATCTCAGTGTGGTTTTGATTTGAATTTCCCTGATGGCTAATGATTTTGAACATTTTTTCATGTGTCTGTTAGCCATTTGTATGTCTTCATTGGAAAAGTGTCTGTTCATATCTTCTGCCCATTTTATGATTTGTTTATTTGTTTCTTGCATATTGAGTTTGAGAAGTTCTTTGTAGATCTTGGATACTAGTCCTTGTGTTTTAAATATAATTTTCTTATGTTCACAGACATCTGTTTTCAAAGCATAGAAGGTAGATTGAAATTTATCGCTCTTTTTCATTTGTAATTCTTCATCTGTGTGTTTTGGTTTCTCAGAAAAAAAGCTCTTAATCACAAACTTTTCAAATGGGGATATTTAGAGAAATAATGTTTCTTTTCTTTGAGATTATTCTGCCTCTTACACTTTGTCTATATTGCATTGCTGTCACAACTTCTGCTATGAAATAGGCTGAGTTCATAGTAGTAAATTCAAAATTTTCTTTTAATTAAATTGGAAGGGCTTTCTACATACTAGTTTGGCAGGTCTTTTAAATGGCCTTTGATTATTGTAGTCATTAACATTTGATGAGTACTAAAGAGCTCATAATGTGTGATTTGAAAAACAACGTGTTTTGTAAATGTGTGATTTACATTGTTTTTATCATTAGCATAAGTTTATGCTAGTGCAGCAAACTGAATTGAATGATTTAAGGACTTTGGAGTTTGATTTTCCTCATTACTGATATTAATTGATAATAAAAAGTACCAAGTTCAGCTGTTCATTTGTTTGTATACCTTATCTTGCTTTGGTTTATTTTTATTGTTTGTTTAAAATTTTTGTTATCATTATGTGTCTTCAATTTTATATTCTTATTCCTGCTCTACCTCTAAACTGAATATAATGCTACTATGGTATGGGGAAGCCTAATAAAAGTCTTTTAAGGTAACAGTGCTGGTGGAGTTAAAATTTTAACTCCTCCAGTATTTTAGCTATTTTTGAGAAGTAAATAATATTGACCATCACAATGAATGTATTTTTGAAAGTGCTTTTAAAATGAATTACTGTTGTCTCATTATATAAGAATTTATACAATATTGAGTTTATTAAAAAAAAAAAAACCAACCACCTGTGTGCTTACTGCAGAATTTTCACCCCTCCACAGGACTTTGACTCTTGGTTTGACACTAAAAATTGTCTTGGTGATCAAAAACTTGTGGAAAGACTTCACGCAGTAAGTAATAGATAAGAAAATTTAGTAATTAAATACATATACCAAGCCAGAAAACAAACTGCTCTAGAATCTGTTTGAACTTGTGGGTTTACCTCCTGCCTCAGTCTCACTGCTTTTCCCTCCCGCCTTTCTGACAGCCTCTTTGGGAAATGAACTCTACTCTGTTTTCAGCCATCTAGGGAACAGCTGTTTTGCATTGGCTTTCCTGCATGGCTAATGTGGTCCTCCCCATTAGAGGCTGTTCATACTCCCATACTTCACAGTTCCTTAAGATGGCATCAGTATTTTCCTAGTTCCCCAGTGCCACTTGTAAGCCACTAGTTCTCCACCATCATGCATTAAACTCTTCCTTTAAGGTGAAGTTATCTTGCAGGTCTACCTTCCATCCACTCTCTTCTCTGTCATCCACTCATCACCAGGTGACTCCCTCACATTCATTAAATACCAGTTTTCCATTCTTTGATAACAACTTCTTATATCCCTTTTTAGCTCTTTCATTCATGTTAGTCCTTCTGTACTTATTCTGTTACCTTACAAAGACCTCCATTCCTTGGACCCCTGCCTTCTCATCCATCACCTCATTTCTGTTGTTACTTTTCTCTACCTCTTTTTTTAAAAGACTTTATTTTTAAGTAATCTCTACACCCAACATGGGCTCGAGCTCATAACCCCAAGATCAAGAGTTGCAGGCTGCACTGGCGAGCCAGTCAGTGCCCCGTTACTACTTTTATCTCTATCAAACAATGAGCCCATTTTCTATCACTTGAACTACCCTTTTGCCAATACTCCCAAACTTTCTTTCTTTCTTGTCTGTCCGCCATTTCTGCCGTGGAAGCCCTAGACTGGAATACTGTAACTGTCTCTGTCTTCTGGGTTTGAATTCTGCTTCTACCACTTACTAGCAGAGTGACTTGCTCTGTACTGGGGCTGTTCAACACTGATAAAGAAGGTCATACAACTGTACAGGTTGGAACAACTCCAGTTCCATGTTCTATAACATAAGCTGGAATTTGATATCCAGCAATCCTTCAACATGGCCTTCTACAGCATTCTTTCCCATTGCCAATAACAGCTGCTTCAGACCTTCCGCAATCTCCCCAAGACTTCTATCCTAGATATTCTGTGCCCTCCTCCTTTCTCAGTAAGTAACATCATTATTTTCTCAAAGAGAAAAAAGAAGTTATTAGATAGGAAATCCTTCAAGGATATCCAGCTTCCACAGATAATCTGCATATGTGTTAACCTTCTTTGTGAAGGGAAGAGGTGTTTTCTTTGGTCAGTGGCTAAGTCATCTGACATGACCCTGGATCTCATCTCTCCCTTCCTTATGAGAACTTTCCCCATAATTTATCCTTTTTATTGACTGATTTTTCTAGCTCTCACTCTGTATTGGCTCTTTTTCTTAACATGTAAACATGCTCAAGCATCGCCCTTATTAAAATCCAAACCCACACCCATACACACCCACTCTCACGCATATACAAAATATATTCTCTTAACATTCTGTGTCTCTAGTTGTGATTCTGGTCTCTTCCCTTGATAGCTAAGCTTCTTGAAAAAGCGGTTTATTTTCTCCATTTGCACTACCTAATCTCCTCTTTACTCCTGATTCCATTGACCACTGGTGTCTATCCGTTCTATGTAACTGAAACTTAACTTGGAAAGTCTTCGATCATTTTCCAGTTGCTGAATTCAGGGTACACTTTTTGCTCAGTATTTTGGATTCTCGGTACTGCTTAGCATTTCTAACCACTCCTGCATGAAACTGTTTCCTACCTGGTTTCTGGGGTACAGAATGGATTCTCTCTTGGATTTTCTCTTACTTTTTTGGCCATTCTTATCAGTCCCCTTTATAGGCTTTTCTTTCTCAGTCTGTCCCTAAAAGTTTAGAGTTTTGTAGAGCTTTGTCTTCGACTTTCTTTTTCATATGTGCTCTCCCTGGGGATCCACTCCCATGGTTACAGCTACCACCTATCTACTTATTACTCCTAAATTTATCTTTCCATTATTTCTTGCCTAGTTCCTGCATATCCCACTGCCTTCTGAGTCTGTCTGAATGTCTTACAGGCAGTTTAAACTCTTAAAGAATCTCTCTTAGACAGTTTTAAGAGGCTCAAACCAGAGATCAGAAGTTGTCTTTCACTCTTTCCTTTTCCTTACCTCCCATAGATCTCTAACAGTAATAGCTACTGTTTACTCATATCTACTGTGGTTAAGCTCTATACACAAGTACTGCCATAAATTTTCATAGAAGCTTTGGAAACCGGTATCACTGTCCTCATTTTCAAATGCTTGTCATATACATATACCACATTGTTTTTGATGAATGGATGAGGAAACAGGCTCAGAAAAGTTAAGGAACGTGTTCAGGCTCACAGTAGCTAATCAGGGGGTGAGCTGATTGTAGAATCAGCTTGATCGCGGTTTGAATTTGGCTTCTACCACTTACTAGCAAAATAACTTTGGTTAAGTTAATAAAATTGAAGGGCACCTGGGTGGCTCAGGTGGTTGGGCATCTGGCTCTCGGTTTCAGCTCAGGTCATGATGTCAGGGTTGTGAGATTGAGCCCCACGTTGGACTCCACACTGAGCTTAGAGTCTGCTTAAGATTCTCTGCCCCTCCCTCTGCCCCTCCCCCTGCTCATGCACTCTCTCTAGCTGTCTTCTTCTCTCTAAAATAAATAAATAAAATCTTTAAAAAAAGAAACAAAATTAAAATAATCACATTTCCCTTAAAGATTTATTGTAAGGGTTTAGTACTCTGGGTTGTGAAGTTCATAGTGCACTGTCTGGCACATTGCAGGTACTCTATAGATGATGGTAGCACTATTATTTTCTTGTGATAAAATCTGTGTGGCAGGTATACACTGATTATTTCATCTTTTTTCTCTATTCATCCATATTTTCCTTAACACTGAACCATTTTCTCTTCATTCATATATTTAACTATTCTGAAATGGCCTGCATTTTTATCTCACTTGTAGAGACTCTCTGATCCATACTCTGAGTTCAGATTTCCTCTATGATTCAAAAATCTTGTTGTTTCACTTAGTGTAATACCTTCTAGGTCCATTCATGTTGTCATAAATGGCAAGATGTCATCCTTTTTTATGGCTGAGTAACATTCCATAGTGTGTGTGTGTGTGTGTGTGTGTATTTATATATGCATACACACACACATATACATACATACATACACGTGTGTATATACACACACACACACGTATAGACCACATCTTCCTTATCCATTCATCTGTCAATGGACACAGTATTATTGTAAATAATACTACAATAATCATAGGGGTGCATATATCTTTTCAAATTAGTGTTTTCATTTTCTGTGGGTAAATACCCAGTAGTGGAATTATTGGATCATATGGTATTTCTATTTTTATTTTTTTGAGGAACCTCTATACTGTTTTCTACAGTAGCTGCACCAATTTATATTCCCACCAGCAGGGTATAAAGGTTCCTTTTTCTCTACATCCCTGCCAGCACTTGATATTTCTTGTCTTTTTGGTGCTAGCCATTCTGATAGGTGTAAGTGATACCTCATTGCAGTTTTGATTTGCATTTCCCTGATGATGAGTGTTGAGCATGTTTTCTTTGTGTGTCTGTTGGTCATCTGTATGTCTTTTTTGGAAAAATGTCTGTTACCATCAAAATTATTCCTATACAGAATAAAAAAACAAATGTATGACAGCAGCTTTTTTTTTAAATGATTCTTTCATGCTTATTCAATAGTCAGTAATCTTATTGTCTTACTTTTTAATGTATCTTGTGCCATCAAATTATGAATATCTAATTTAGGTCCCCTGTTTTGATTTTTTAATGGGTCATTGGTTCTTTTTTATTGAGAATATTGGCAACTGGCATTGGTAGTGTTTTTCAGGTTATGCATTGGGAAGTAAATTTCAGATTACGGTGTTGTCAATGAAAGATACGGTTTGTGATATTAAATATAAACTTTTATAAAAACGATCACTTTGTAGGTTTTAAAACCATTTTTGTTACGTCGTATAAAAACTGATGTAGAGAAGAGCCTGCCTCCTAAAAAGGAAATAAAGATTTACTTGGGACTGAGTAAAATGCAACGAGAATGGTGAGCTATTTTATTTCCATTGGAATTTATTTATGTGTAAGGATTTATTAAAATTTAGCTTTGTAGTGGTTCAGTTATGCCCTTATTTTTTTTCAGTTGTGTCTTTAGATCAAAATTTACATTTTATGTTTAAATGGCAAGTTAAGTAGTTCAAATATTTTAATAGAAAATTGGTGAATATTTTATGTAGCCTTTGGGAAAGAGCATGGGCCTTGATTCTATAGACCTGTATTTGTTTTTTTAAAAAATATTTTTTAATTTAAATTCAATTAACATTTATTATTAGTTTCAGACATAGAGGTCAGTGATTCATCAGTCTTATATAATACCCAGTGCTCATTACATCACATGCCCTCATTAATTATAGACCTGTATTTGAATCCCATGCTTTGCCCCTTAGTAGCTATTTAGCTGGGGTAAATTGTATAATCTCAGTTTCCCTTCTATAAAATGGGGATAATAATCTTAGCTTATGAGTCAATGTCAGAGTTAAAGAGGCTAGTGTCACTTGCACATTTGTTTGTTGTTTTTTCCATCAGTGAAAATAGTAATAATCATAATAATAAGTAATAATAAGATGGATGAGACTAGCGATTGTGGGTATTATAAAAATAGAAGCTGAATTGGTTTTTTAAATACAGGCAAAGCAGGAAATTGACAAGAGAAGTCACAGGGAATCATAAATCAGGCATGCTTATGTAAAAATGCTGTTAAAAGAAGTAAAATGTTGTGGGGCACCTGGATGGCTCAGTCGGTTAGGCATCTGATCTTGATCTCAGCTCAGGTCTTGATCTCAGGGTCAAGAGTTCAGGCCCTGCTTTGGGCGTGGAGCCTACTTAAAAAAAAAAAAAGCAAAGTCTTGCTAATATAAATAAAATTAGATCACTTATAATATATAATGACTTCTCTACTACTGAAACCAGTGTAGGGTAGTGGTGAAGAGTGTATTTCTATGGATTCACACATAAGATCAAACTCTTACTTTGTCTCTTTTTGTGGCCCTAAGTTGTTTCATACCTCAGAGTTGTGCAGATTTAACAAGATCATTTATATAAAGCCCTTTACATGATACCTGACACTTTCACTCAATTCAAGTTGGCTGTTATTATAATTAAATATTAATTACTGTTCAGGTGGATACATAGGTCTATTTTCACCTGGGTAAATGTCAACAAAAGATAGTGAAAAATGTTTACGGATCAGAAAAAAATGCCTTACGAAGATTAGGTATAAGAAATTGTGATTGTTTTTAGCTCAAACAAGTAAAAGTTGGATGCCAACTTTCAGCAAATATTGTAGTTATCGAATAATTATCAAATATAGATATCTGAATAGTTATTAGCTGATCGCAATTTGTAGCAATGAATAAAGCAAGAGGAAACAGGTTTGTAGGCAACATACAAGTTAAAACGCTCAAAAGTTTCTTGGTTTTGCTGATCAGATTTAGTTTCAAAATTGAATTTGTTGTTTATTTTTAAATAGGACTCTATGCTGATCACCAAAGGAATGGTGCTTGATAGCATTAAACTTTTTTTTAGTTAGATTGCTTTAACTTTTATTATTATGAACAGTGCTGTGATGAACACTGTTCCACTTACATCGCTATCCACAAAGGATGAAATCACAGATGTAGAATATTCACATTTTAAAACTTCTTATTTATCTTGCCAAATTGCCCTTCAGAAAGAGCATACTAATATATCCATGTCAGTTTATAAGATCTTCCTATTTTACCACATATTCACCAAAACTGAGTATTTTTTTTACTTTTTTCTTTTCAAATTTTTATTGAAATTTTAATTAGTTAATATATAGTTTAATATTGGTTTCAAGGAGTAGAATTTAGTGATTCATCAATTACCTATAATAAATGATTAATTATAGTTAAAAATTTTAGGTATACAAAAATCCTGATGAAAGATATTGATGTGTTAAACTCTGCTGGCAAGATGGACAAGATGCGACTCTTAAACATTCTGATGCAGCTTCGAAAGTGTTGTAATCATCCGTACTTGTTTGATGGTGCTGAACCTGGTCCCCCTTATACCACTGATGAGCACATTGTCAGCAACAGTGGTAAAATGGTAGTTCTTGATAAACTGTTGGCCAAACTCAAAGAACAGGGTGAGTTACAAATCTATACATTAACATGAAATGACTTTATATTAGTGACTTGTATGTAAATAACATTTTGCGTATTTACTCATCATTCATTCATTCACTCATTCAGCAAACATTGTTGAGTACTTATTATCTGCCAGGAATTGTCTGATGGGCTGGGTATACAAAGAAGCATAAGAACTCAGGATGAAGTGAGGAGGAACAGTTGCAATTCGTTGTGCCCATCATATGTTGAGAAACTGAGAGTTGGGGAAACTTTCACAAAAGCGACATTTGAAGAGCCCTGGAGAATGTCTAGGAGTAAATCATGGAAAAAGGAGGGGGAAGCATTTTACAGGGCAGTGAAACAGAAGTGTGAAAAAAGGGAATGCAGAGCTTGCAGTATTTGGGGTAGAGTGGCAGTTGATGAATCTGGAAAGTTGGATGGGGTCAGATTATGGAAGGCCTTTTAAACATGCTTTGAGAAGTTTGGACTATTTGGAAGGCAGGCAGGGAGGTGTGTCATAGAAGATTTTGCTGTGTCAGCTGACATGATCAGACTTGTATGTTTGGAGGAGAACCTTTGAAGCAGCGCAGGGGTTCTACTTGAGGATGGGAGATGAGAAACGGGAGACTAGTTGGGAGACTATTGAAGTAGTTTAGTGAAATGTTGTGTGGACCAATCACTCATCCTCAGAACAGAGAAAAGGCAGACTTTAAATCATCTCAGTATGTGTGGAGGGTTTTGAAATCCTTAAACATGCATAACTCAGCAGTGCATAATTTTGTATAGCATTCCTTGAAGGTGTATGTGTGTGTGTGTTTCACGAAGTGTTCATGTACTATATATTTATATTACATGTGATGTTTACTTATATTTTTGTAATGTTCAAATTAGTTTTACACAAGTTGAATAACTTGCTTTTTTGGGGGAAATGTTTTAGGTTCAAGGGTTCTCATTTTCAGCCAGATGACTCGCTTGCTGGACATTTTGGAGGATTATTGTATGTGGCGTGGTTATGAGTATTGTCGACTGGATGGACAAACCCCACATGAAGAAAGAGAGGTGAGGAAAAGAAGATAAAACAAAACTTCAAAAATCAGTTCAATTAAGCCATGTTTTTCATCATTAAGTAGTTTTGAACTTTGGCCTTTTTTTAATAGCTAGGTGCGTTGAATTTCTCACTAACACCTCTCTCTGAGCTCTTCAGTTTGGCTTGCATTATACTGACTCTTTACAAAGCATCCTTTTCAAGGTCTTCAAGGACATCCTTACTTATCTAAAGGATACTACACCATTACACCCTTACCTCCTCTAACCACTGCTATCTCTGACCTTCTGATTACTGTTTCTCATCCTACTCTTTAATCTCTGATTCTGGCATTTTCTTTTCTTTTCTTTTTTTTTTTTTTTAAAGATTTTATTTATTTATTCGACAGAGATAGAGACAGCCAGCGAGAGAGGGAACACAAGCAGGGGGAGTGGGAGAGGAAGAAGCAGGCTCCTAGCAGAGGAGCCTGATGTGGGGCTCGATCCCATAACACCAGGATCACGCCCTGAGCCGAAGGCAGACGCTTAACCGCTGTGCCACCCAGGCGCCCCTGGCATTTTCTTTTCTTGATTTGCTTCCTACAGTAGACCCTCGCCATTTGTGGAGTTTAACAGTTGAGATTTTTCCAGTTTATGAGCAAGTCTAAAGACTCATGAAACAGTAATTTGTAAAGGGAATAATCTCAGTGTTATATTTCTGTAAAACTGAAATTTGACAACATAGGTATAGGTGCTTATCATGCATTTGGATCTTGGAATACTGAAAGGTTGGTGTATAGGGATGAGTTACTTAGCTAGTGAGGAAGCCTACCTAGCACACAGTGTCCGTCTCAAATTTGGGAATTCTTACAGATCTTTAGATTATCCCTCATGAATGTCATGGGTCTAATGTATTTAAACCCTTTAAATACTTTTTTGGGGGGAGGGCTTTGCTAATTTAGCTTTTCTGTGGTCCTTCAAGGCTCTGTCTGTGGTTTCTAAAGTCTCTCCTCATGCTCTGGGCAAAGATTGTGATTTCATGGTATAGTGGAAAATGCATTGAACTTGGTTTCAGAAGACCTAAATTTCAGCACCAACTCGACCACTTTGTAGTGTATGCAAGCTGTTTAATTCTCTGAGCCTCAGTATCTTTATTATCAGGGTAATGTTAATACCTAGGCTTCTTTTTTTCTGACAATGTTGTGAGGATCGTTGGGTATATTATATATACTGCGTGTCATGAAATTGCACACAGCCCTTTTACCTCTCAGCTTTATGGCCCCATCTCAGTCCACAAAGACTCTTAGTCCATGTCCCTCTCCTTCTATAGCTTCAGTGAGCACTCTGTCCCTTGTATGCTTCCTTATTGAAGTTTAGCTGTAGCATAGGGTAGGGTCCATAGCAGGCACACAGGCCCTTTTCATACTAAGGGTTTACCTGCTACCCATTGTGGGGAAACATTTTCGATAACATTTACAAATATGCGGGTATTTCAAAGTTTACACTGGTCCCTGCTCTATAGTACTTTACTTTTTCTGAAATGGTAACTTGAAGCTTTATTGAGCTTTTGCTGATTTATTCCTCAGAATGAGTTTCTCCAAATCCACATTAAGCACAAGCCATATAATGTTATTCAAAATGACCCTTTTTCCTGGAATGAAGATGATACTAAGGCAGAAAAGTAGGTACTTTCTGACCTCAAATAGCCAATTTGCATTTCTGACTGATCTCCCTGCTTATGAACAATTTGGACTTTACCTAATTATACCCAAATTATTCTGGTTTCTTAAAATTTCAAATAATTTCTCCCTTCAGAGGCTTTGAATTAGATATGTTGACTTTAGATACAGCAAAGTCAGAGCTATTCTTTTCTTTCTTTCTTTTTTTTTTTTTTTTTTGGAAATACCTCATTTTCCCATTATACTGTTGTCCACATGATCGTTTCATCTATTTTCCTAGTAAGAAGGTGAAGCCACATTTGATTCCTTACTCTAATTATTTACCAGCTGTTAATAAGCAATTCTTTTTCAATAGTTCTTTTGCCCTTTCTTCATTGCTACAGCTTAATTCAGCTAGCTAAGTCTCTGGTCATCCTCTGGCACAGTTCCTATAACCTTTACCTAATTGGCCTCCTCACTTTCATAGGGAAAGGATCTAACATTTGTCAAGAAACGACTCTAAGCTACGCAATGTATAGGTCCAGTTGAATTCTCCTAGCAGCCCAGTAAAGTATAATTTACTGATATCATTTTCTCCACTTGAAACTGTCTCAGAGAGGTTAAATGCTTGCTTAGAAATACATATGTAATAAATGGTAATGATTTACACCAGGTTTTTGCTATTTCCTCTACACCAAATTGCCTCTCACTACACCGTGCTGCTTTCTATACTGCCCCCTCTACATGCTGTATGGACCGCGGCAGTGAGCGTCACCTTCTCTGCTGCAACTTTTGACCATGCCATTCCATTCATTAAAAATATGACTTCCTGTATTTTTTTATTATAAAAGTAATATATGATTGCTGAAGGAAATTTGCAAAATAAAAGTATTTCTGGCCAATCTCTTTTTGTATATTTAATTTATGTAAGTAATTGATATTATATTATAGATACTATATGTAAAGTTTGGTAACATTTTTTTACTCAGCATTATGTTGTACTTCCCTATATCAATAATAAAATTCATTGTAAAAATAATTTAAGTAGAGTATTACATCCAGTAAACATACTATAAATAATTTATCTCCCAATTGTTGATCATTTAGGTTGTTTCCAATTTTTTCACTATTATAAATAATGCTAAAGTGAAAGTCCTTATACATAAATCTTTGTGCACATTTCTGATTATTTCCTTAGGATAAATTCCTAGAAGTGGAATTACTGGGTCAAAGGGTATGAACATTTTTAAGACTCTTGATGCATATTGCCAAATTGCTTTCCAGAAAGGTTGTACCAATTTCCATTCCCTGCAGCAATGTATGAGAGTGCCCGTCTCACCGCCCCTCGTCAACATTGAGTATTATCATTTTTTTAATCTTCAAAAAATGGTATTATGTTTTAATTTGCATTTATTTGATTATTAGTGAGATTGAACATTATTTTTGTATTTATTAGCCATTTGTATTTGTTCTTCTGTGAATTGTCTGTTCTTTTTTCCCCCTTTTTTTGCTCATTTTTCTATTGGGGTCTTAGTGTTTATTTCTAATTAATTTGTATGAGATCTTTATATAGTAGGGATATTAACATCCCATTAATTTTTAAAACTCTTTACTAAGTATCCCTGGGTTACCTTACTGAATTTCCTCATTACTTCCCTGTTTGCCCCTTGTCACCATATGGAAATAAATCTCCTTAACTTCCCCTTTATCCAATTCTCTTACTCACATTTCTGAACCTTTTTCTTTCTTGGTTGGTCTTCCAAACTATACCTTCTTTGTTTATCCTATATAAACTAATGGGAATGAAGTTGAGATGGCTGACATTTTACCTCCTAGATATTTTTCAGCTCTCACTCAATTAAAACCTTTTCACTGCTGTTGCTTTAAATAATTTAATGACTTATTGCTTGCCTAGTTAAATTTGTCTATGCGATTGTTCTGAGTTTGTCTCTTTTGGTGTAAGTGTCTAAAGATTAGGAGCTTTATGTAACATCTACAGCAATTCACACAGTACAGTATATAGATATATGCTTAAGTATTTTTGAGATGGAAGAATATCATAAAGTGGGCTTTTGAATATGCATGTTAAAATATTTCTTTCTTAAGGACTCTGTTAATATAATTTTATTTTTCTTTCGTTTTCTTCCATCTCCTGTGTCAATTAAAAAAAGGAAGCAATAGAGGCCTTTAATGTTCCTAATAGTAACAAGTTCATCTTTATGCTGAGTACCAGAGCTGGAGGTCTCGGAATTAACTTGGCAAGTGCTGATGTGGTTATACTATATGATTCAGACTGGAATCCACAGGTTGATCTACAAGCTATGGTTAGTAATCTTTAACGATGTCAGAAATTTATTTTATCTAGAAATACTATTATTATTTACGCAGCACAGATGTAACTTATGATAAAAGGGCAACAACAAGTTTTGGGAGGTTTTCTAGATGTTAAAATAGATTATCTTGGAAAACAAAGATGCTGTGCTAATTACAAAAACACAAAAAGAAACAAACAAGCACCCCAAATCCAACTACAGCATTTGTGTGTCTATTTTGGCATTTATCATGAAACAGAATTTTTTTTTCCCACTCCTGAATATTGAAGAGGACATATACATAAGTCTTAATGAAAAGTGTTAAAAAGTTAATCTGTTAAAAAGTGAAAAAGTTAATTCTTCTGAACAACTAAATATATTAAAATCCTTAGCACTAAAATTGAGAGAGGTATGATTTCAACTTTTGTAATAAAACATTTGGGATGAGGAGGTAAAAAGGTTAACAGGAATATATTCCAGGAAAACATTTGATACCTAAGGACACCATGGGAAACTATCCTACCCTTTTAAAAAAAAAATTCAAGGAGCTATTTCTTTTACCTGTTATCATGCTGTCATTTGCTGTATTAGAGCTACAACTTCTGTCAGTGTGACTCACATTTTAAGATAAAGAAATGTAATTTCAGAAGTACAAAGATGCAAAATAGCTATGCACTCAAAATCCCAAAAAGTTATGGGATACTTTACTATCTTTGAAAGCAATTAAAGTCAGATGTCAATGAGGCATAGCTGAGAAGTCCTTCCTTTTTTAAATTTTATATATTTATATTTTTTGGTGCTGAAACCCGGGAGTGAACTCCCCAACTTCCTTTTTTTTTTAATAAGAGAATTGAAACAAATTGACCATCAGGGTGTTTTAATTTTTAAATTTTTAAAAAGATTTATTTGTATTTTGAGAGAGAGAGAGAGCATGCGCCCATGTGTGTGCACATGCATGAGTGGGGATAGGGGCAGAGGGAAAGAATCTTCGAGCAGACTCCCTGCTGAGCACGCGGGGCTCAATCTCATGACCCATAAGATCATGACTTGAACGGTCACCAAGCTGACTGAATCAGCCAGGCGCCCCAGGACATTTTTAAATTGAAATGCCTTTTTATCATTATTTTAGCATGGTACTGAGCTCCCTGTTTGATATGACCCAGTAGGAGTAAGCCCCAGTAAGTTACAGGGTTACTAAACTGAAAAACCTGTTGATAACACTTCATTTCCTTAAAATGTTAGAGTGTAGCTGATCTTTTATGATTTACTGATTAGTGTTTGAAATTTTAAAATTTGTGTAGGGGTGTTGCATTCTCAATCAGTGTGCTTTGTTGAAATTGTTACTGAGCTCTAGTGTTTTTATATTTATTTCAAGGACTGTTTCGAATCTTATTTCTTTGATTTGTTTTTCTCAACTGCCCTCCTCCCTTTACCTATTTGCTCTAGCAGCTTCTGTGTTTTAAAAACACTCCCCCTAGCTGTTTTTATATTATCAGAACTAGCCATCTGTCACCTTTACCAACTGTAAACTATAGGACTAATTCTAGACCACTATATAGTAAGGATATTAATATACCATTAATTTTTATTATCTTTTATTACATATCCCTGAATTGCCTCCATAAGTAGAAAGAACTGCTTGATTACGCGGACTTTTGCCGCCGTAGCAACCCTTACTACTTTCCACCTCACAAAACTACTTGCTAGTGTGGAAGATGTTTGCATTTAGTGGCTTAAAGTTGCTTAGTAAACTCCCCCTAGTCTTCATCTTAAAGGGGCTTTGGCTGTTGCTGTTCTAGAAATTTACTATTAATGGTATAGTATAATATTGGCAGATTTTTTTGGTCACAGGGACCTCTAGATATTCCTTTTTTTAAAGAAGATTTTATTTATTTGAGAGAGAGAGAGAGGGCACAAGCGGGGATGGGGTGCGGAGCAGAGGGAGAGGGAGAAGTAGACTCCCTGCTGAGCAAGGAGCCCAATGCAGGGCTCAGGGCTCGATCCCAGGACCCTGGGATCATGACCTGAGCCAAAGGCAGACGCTTAACCGGCTGAGCCACCCAGATGCCCCAGAGATATTCTTAATGTTCATCATCCTCCTTTAAAAAGCAGCAGGTCTAGAGAGTTCAGAAACTAATTTTGTATTCAGAATTTTGTAGCATATGGTGCTGTACTATATATTTTATCCAGAATACCCAATATCTTATATTAGGATTCTTTCTTCTAGGATCGAGCACATCGTATTGGTCAGAAGAAGCCAGTACGTGTGTTCCGTCTCATCACTGATAATACTGTTGAAGAAAGGATTGTAGAAAGAGCAGAGATAAAACTGCGACTTGACTCAATTGTTATACAACAGGGTACGGATACACATAAACTTAATTAGGTGCTTTTTTCCCAAGACACATGTAATTTTCTTTGAAGGAGATTACTTTTATTTATTTTTTTAAAGATTTATTTATTTATTTTAGAGAGAGAGCACGGACACATGCGTGTGGGGTGGGAGGGGCAGAAGGAGAGGGAGCCAGGCAGACTCCCTGCTGAGTGGGGAGCCAGATGTGGGGCTCCATCCCAGGACCCTGTGATCATGACCTGATCTGAAATCAAGAGTTGGACGCTTAACTGATTGAGCCACCCAGGCACCCCAAGGAGATTACTTTTAAAGTTGACTAAAATTTGCAAACTTACAGGAAAAAAGTCAATTTTTTAGAAAAGTGCTAATTTAAATCTATTTAATTTAAAGCCTCACATTCAATTCATTTTATAGATAGTTGAACATCACTAGCTTATGGTTGAATGCCAGTGGCATGTCTTCTGAAGTAACTGATATTACTTAGCAGTTAAAATGTCTAGTTAATTTTTTTTTTAAGATTTAAGACTTTATTTATGAGAGAGATAGAGCTTGCGCGCGCACACACGAGCAGAGCAGGGGAGGGGCAAAGGGAGAAGGAGAAGCAGGGAGACGAGCCTCCATCCCAGGACTTTGGGATCATGACCTGAGCTGAAGGCAGACACTTAACTGACTGAGCCACCCAGGCATCCCTAAAATTTTTTTAAACCCTAATATTAGAGATTGCCTGTTGATAGAAAGAAATTTGATCTGAAAAATGAAGTTTGAAAATGAAAAAAATGTTTCTGTTCTTCTGAGTTTTAATTGAATTTTACTGAAGGAAACTCATAGTGAAATAGAAGGTATGATAGAAGAAAAACTTGTAGGGTGGGAGGATGGGATAGCCCCGTGATGGGTATTAAGGAGGGCACATATTGCATGGAGCACTGGGTGTTATATGCAAAAAATGAATCATGGAACACTACATCAAACAAAAAAAGAAGAAAAACTTGTAGGTGTGTTTGTTAATATAACTTAAAAGCTCACTAATTTTCTGTGCTTATAAAGCTTTACTTCGGTTAAATGTGGTAGTGTCTGATTAGAACTATTATGCTGTGCTTTCTCTGGAATATAATTGAATATACACAACTTTTATTTTTATTATTAGGAAGACTCATTGACCAACAGTCTAACAAGCTGGCAAAAGAGGAAATGTTGCAAATGATACGTCATGGAGCCACCCATGTTTTTGCTTCTAAAGAAAGTGAGCTGACAGATGAAGATATTACAACTCTTCTGGAAAGAGGGGAAAAGAAGGTTAGTTAAAATGGCATTTGTTTTCATGATGAATTGCTTTAAAATCAACATACTGCAGTATGCTTAATTGGATTTGTGTTGTTTCAAATGCATGTTTCAAATGACTTGTGTTCTCTCTAAGGATTCGTAGTTTTATATCCAGAGGTAGTTTAGGGTTTTTTAGTTTAATTTTTGGTAAGAAAGACTAAGAACTAGAGTTTAAAATTGAGTGACCTTATATCTCATGTTTATTGAAAATAATGTTGGTATTTACTTAAAAGCCAAATAAATTTCATGTTCAATCACATATATCAGGACTACTTTTTTGCAACCTTTTTCTTGCACTGGATTAGAAATTATCTGCTGATACATTGCATTAACTGACAATCTTTTGTGAACATTTCATGAGATATTAAAGGATTATTTGTTAAAGTATAATAAACTCAGAATATTGCAATTTTGTATTGAATTTACTTTTTTTTAACAAATTATTTTGGAGAATTTCAAACATAAGTAAAAGTAGACAGAAATTATGATATGGCTACATCTTTAGGGATAAATGATTTTAAAGAAAGCCTAATTAAGAATACTTGAATAACCATTTAAATATTTAAAATACTTGGAGCAAGTTAAATTTATATTCATTTACTGTTAGCATTGCATTCTTACCTTGTAAATTAACAGATTGGAAATTTCATGTCAAACTTGACTTTTGAAAAGATAGAGAGCCCACAGATTTTTATAAGTAATTCAGTGATAATTTTCTAATTTCAATGCATTGAACTGTAGACTGCAGAGATGAATGAACGCTTGCAGAAAATGGGAGAGTCTTCTCTGAGAAATTTTAGAATGGACACTGAACAAAGTTTGTACAAGTTTGAAGGAGAAGATTATAGAGAAAAACAGAAGGTAACTTTTTACCCTCAGCCATTGGACTCTCAAATTAGCATTTCTCCCCATAACCATTATTAAAAAACACTGACAGGGACGCTTGGCTGTCTCAGTTGGTAGAGCATGTGACTCTTGATCTTGGGGTTGTGAGTTTAAGCCCCACGTTGGGTGTGGGGATTACTTAAAAAAATAAATTAAAATAACAATAAAATTAAAAAACCCCACTGGCACTTACCTATTACAATGCTCTGCTATGGAGTGAAATTTGATGTAGGTCAGATCTCATGCAGTTGCTATCTTTAATAAATTTTGCTGGATGATGGTGATGGTGATGATGATGATGATGATTACCATCATCCTTCTCATCATTTTTGCTGCTGTTGCTGCTACTACTATTGTTTTTGAGAAGCAGTATAGGATCGTGATGGATTTCCTGGATTTTGAAGCTGAATTCCCAACTGTATCACTAATTAAGTGACTTTGGGTACTCATTTTTCTCCACTATCAAGTGGAGGGTATAGTAATATACTGCATGGACAGCAAAGGTCCTTTGAGGAAATGGGAATTTTATTTAATTTGTTTGAAATTATGGCTATAATTAAAAATTCAAAATTTTGAAATGACTTTAGACTTTATTACAAAAAATAGTACAGAGTTCACATATATCTTTCATTAGCTTCCCCTAATGTTAACAATATGCAAAATCTTAGTACATTTATCAAATTAACATGTTTTCTCCCTAATGTTCTTTCCCTGTTCCAGGGGATACAATCCAGGATCTCATATTGCAATTTTAAAGAACAGCTTTATTTTTAAGAGCAGTTTTAGATTCACAACAAAATAAAGTGGAAAATACAGAGTTCCCATATTCTACCTGCCCCAAATAAACACAGCCTACTATGCTATCAGTATCCCACATCAGAGTGGTACATTTGTGACACTTGAACATACATTGACACATCATTATCATCCAAAGTCCATCTTTTACGTTAAGGTTCACTTTTGGTATTGTACATTCTATGGGTTTCGATAAATGTGTAATGGGATGTATCCACCATTACAATATCATACAGAATAGTTTCACTGCCCTAAAAAGTCCTCTGTGCTCTGACTATTCATTCTCTCTCTATAGCCTCTGGCAACAACTAATCTTTGTACTATCTCCATAGTTTTGCTTTTTTCAGAATATCATATAGTTGGAATCATATAGTATGTAGCCTTTTCATAATGGCTTCTTTCACTTAGTTGTATGCATTTGAGGTACCTGTATGTTTTTTCATGGCTTGATAGCTCATTTCTTTTTAGTGCTGAGTAATACTCCATTGTCTGGATGTATCACAATTTATTCATTCATTCATATACTGAAGGACATCTTGGTTGTCTCCAAGTTTTGGCTGTTATGAATAAAGCTGTCATAAAAATCCACATGCAGGTTTTTGGGTAGATACAGATTTTCAACTCCTTTGGGTAGATGACAAGGAGCGTGATTGCTGGAGTGTATGATACACTTATGTTTAGTTTTGTAAGAAGCTGCCAACCCTTCTTCCAAAGTGGCTATACTATTTTGCATTCCCATGAGCAATGGATGAGAATTCCTGTTGCTCCATATTCCCACTAGCATTCGGTGTTGTCAGTGTTCTGGATTTTGGCCATTCTAAAAGGTGTTTAGTGGTATCTCATTCTAATTTGCATTTCACTGACTTAAAATTTTGAGCATCTTTTCATTTGCTTATTTCCATCTGTGTGTCTTCTTTGGCGAGGCTTTTGCCCATTTTTAAAACCAGGTTGTTTTCTTATTGTTGAATTTTAAGAGTTCTTTGTATATTTTTTTATAAGATGCATTTTGCAAATATTTTCTGTTATTCTGTGACTTCTCATTCTGTTGACCCACGTTGCATTTTTTTGCTATGTCTCCTTAGCCTCTTTAAATCTGTGTTAGTTCTCAGTCTTCCTTTGTCTTTCATGATTTTTACTCTTTTGAAGAGTATTGGTCAGTTGTTTTATAGTTTGTCTCTCATTTTGGGTTTGTCCGAACTTGTCTCATGATTATATTGAGATTATGTATTTTTTGGCAAGAATGCCATGGCAGGGATGTTAAGTCTTTAGAACATTTTACCAGGGAATATAAGGTGTTGTTGTGTTGTATTACAGGAAATAGTAACCTTGATCACTTAGTTGAGGTGGTGTCTGCTGGGTTTCTTCACTGTAGAGTTACTATTTTTCCCTTTGTACTTGACAAATATCTTGGGGAATATATTCCTCAAACATATACCCACTGATTTTAGCATGTATTGGTAGCGTTTGCCTGCAACAGTTATTATTGTGGTGTTTGCCTAATAGTAATTTTGTATTTCTTTCATTCCACCTACATTTATTAACTGGGATTTTTCTGTAAGGAAGACCTGTCTCTTCATTTATTTTGTACTCATTTATTTATATCAGCATGGACTTATGGATATTTATTTTATTTTTTGAGTTATAAGACAATTTTATCATTGTTTTATTTGCCGAAATTGTTCTGTAAAGCTGTTATATTTTTAACTCACAGAAATGAATTTTGTTAAAATAAGAAAGCTTATTTTTGGATATTGATTTTACTGAAGAACGAGAGGTGAGCCATTTTAGTTTGCATCGCAACTAGTATACTGATAATGCTTTGTTGCTCTCATTATTTTTGGTAGTTTTTAGTGTCTTGACTTACATCTATCTGGTTGTTCTATCTATAACCTTAATTTAGACTGCTTACATTTTATTCTGATGAGATGAACATGATGACTTGCATGAATAAGGCAGAAATCGTTTTTGAGATCTTATTGTGTGATACGAATTTTTTAAATTTTACAATTATTTCTGTGGGTTTATTGGTATTAAGAATGTTTTATAAAGTGGAAAAATATTAAACAGTGAAGAGTCTAAATATCAGTGGAGCTTTTAATCTGCATTCTTAGAGTAAAATTGCATTTAGGAAAGTACTTGTCTGTGTCTAATATAGCAGGTTTTCCTGTGCTTCCAATTCTAGCAAAATAATGTACAAATATAGAGAAATTTTAGTAAAATTATGATTACTTCAATTTTTATGGTTGAATAACAAAATCAGATTTAAAAAATATTCTGACTTGACATTATCTTTTATTTCTGGCTTTTCATATTTTCTAGATAGGTTCTTTTTTTTTTTTAAAGATTTTATTTTATTTATTTTACAGAGATAGAGACAGCCAGTGAGAGAGGGAACACAAACAGGGGGAGTGGGAGAGGAAGAAGCAGGCTCATAGTGGAGCCTGATGTAGGTCGATCCCATAACGCCGGGATCACGCCCTGAGCCGAAGGCAGACGCTTAACCGCTGTGCCACCCAGGCACCCCTAGATAGGTTCTTAAAATAGGTTCAAATTATCTTTTGAAGAGAATTGAAAACTTAAAAAAATGTTGTTTATACATAAATCTTGGGAATTACACAATGAGGTAGATTTTCATATATGATTTGTTGAACCCACTGCATTACTTTACAACCATACCTGGTAAATTAAGTCATAATGACTGACATTGATCTTGAAAAAATTAACCTGAATTAGTTTGTATTGATGTACTCTTATCTAAAACAAACTAATTCAGCATGATTTAGTGTTTTTGAAAGTTTGGGAATTGGTTGTTAATACTTATTCCAAATTTGAATACCTAGACCTGCATATAAGTATGGGTTAAACGGCCAACACATTACTTTTGACTAAGTTAACTTAAATTATTATTGATTTATTTTCATTCCAATTGGGACAAATAACATATTGGTTATTTTTAAGGTATCTTTTCTATTACTGTCCTCTCACATTAATCCATTTGAGGGGGGAAAAACAAAACTACTTTCACTGCTTTCGGTATTTTTTATTTTATGTAAACTCACGTTATACTGTCTATATGTCAAAGAGTCTTAGAGTTAAAAGATATCTTAAAGGTCATTTAGTCTAACCTTTTTGTAATTAAGAAATCCCATCTGTAGCATGTAGGGTGGTTATCCAGCCTCTATTTCAATGTGGATATTGGGAATCTTACTCCTCTTGGGAGAGTTCATTTCACTGTTTTATATTTTTTGGTTCTCAGAAAACTTCTTATGTGACTTATAAGCTCTTTGATGGAAGAGATTATTTTATTCACCTTTGTATCCCTGACACTGACTTGTAAATAATACAATAGGTACTTAAGGCATATTTGTTAAATTATATCGAGTAGCAATCTACTTTCCACATTGGTTTTAACCTTATGGATCAACAGAGAACTGTGTTCTTTTCTAGTCGATAGACTTTTACATGTGTGAATGGCACCATTATGTCAGTCTTTAGTCTTTACTTTGGACACTGAAAGTTTGTAGATCTCTAACCATCTTAGTCATCTTAGTTTATCATCCACTCTTAAATTATGATACTAATGTTGTAACTCCACCCTTAGATAAGATCAAATAGAGTGGGTTCATTAATTGTAGATTAATGGCCTGTTTTGTGTGCAGGCACTGGGATAGGCACTGTGAAATCAAGAAAAATACCCGAACTGGAAAACCATCCCTATAGACTCCAGAATTTTGTATTGTCAGTTTTGCCCATTGGCTTTTAAATTGTATTTTCTTTTTTTTTTTAAGATTTTATTTATTTATTTGACAGAAAGAGACAGCCAGCGAGAGAGGGAACACAAGCAGGGGGAGTGGGAGAGGAGGAAGCAGGCTCCTAGCAGAGGAGCCTAATGTGGGGCTCGACCCAGAATGCTGGGATCACGCCCTGAGCTGAAGGCAGACACTTAACCACTGTGCCACCCAGGCGCCCCTTAAATTGTATTTTCTAGCTGATATTGGGGTAGAGTTTTGTGATGCTACCTAATCATTGTTCACCCAACTTTGGGTGTTTAATAATAATTTAGGTTTAACTACTGGCAGTTTATCTAATGCCTTAACTTACGTGATCACATTTAATCCTCAAGGTAGGTATTACTCTTCCCACTTCACAGAGGGAGGAATTAATTTTCCCCAAGTTATACAACTGGTACAGTGGCAGAACATGGTTTCAAATTCAGGTCTTTTCTGATTCCACTGACTTTTCCCACAGCTACCTTACCAAGACCCTACTTCATTTAAAATTTCTCTTGATTTGAAGGTACATATACCTGTCATGTTGATATTCATCATTTACCCTTTTCAGCTACTTTCTAATTCATACACTTAACACAGTTACCAGAATCAATGTTAGTCTTCTATATTAGGTACTATTTATTTCGACATAGAATACTAACCAAATTGTGCAAACTCTTCTCAGTTACTAAGGAAGAACTAAGTTTTTTAGTAACAGCTAAACTTACTTACAAAAAAAAAAAAGGAAACAAAAGCATCCTTGCACCTAAACTTGGCATATACAGTACAAGGGTTTGGAACTTGGGACGTATAATTGTGACTTCTAAAGCGCAAGTTCTGCTTCTTCCGAATGGCTGTAGTTTTCTCATGCTTCTGCAACATTGATGTGTTTGATTTTTATAAACATTTTGGAATAATTAAATTCATTGTTCTTGTGTATAGCTTGGGATGGTGGAATGGATTGAACCTCCTAAACGAGAACGCAAAGCAAACTACGCAGTGGATGCCTACTTTAGAGAGGCTTTACGTGTCAGCGAGCCAAAGGTTCCAAAGGTAAAACATTATGAGGCCAGTTTTTATATCCGATAGCAGACTTCTCTTGTAACATGGTCTGTCATTTAGATTGACTTGTATCAGTGCAACAATATAGTCCTTAAAATATAACAACAATGTAGAAAAGTTCTTGATATGGCCCCACCATATAAAGCGATTTTATTGTATTTATTTTTCTATATATGTAAAAGAAATAGTAAAAGAAGTATGTTCACTTCATGTACTGAAAACAAATATATATGTAATGCATTTTCCCCCCATAGGCTCCAAGACCTCCAAAGCAGCCAAATGTTCAGGATTTTCAGTTTTTCCCACCACGTTTATTTGAGCTCCTGGAAAAGGAAATTCTTTATTATAGGAAGACAATAGGCTATAAGGTAATTTTTTAAGTTTTTACTTATTTGACTTTTATTTTATTTTTTAAAGTTTTTAGATTAGTATAATGTACGCTTTTAAGCTAATATAATCTAGTAAGCTAGACTGGAAAGCATTCCATTTTAATGTGAGAGAACATAAGAGTAAATCAAAGTAGTGGTGTTTCTAAAACCAAAGAGAAGGTTTAACTAGAAGTCAAACATCAAACTACCAAATCACCAGTAGGATCATCATGAAATGGGATTAATGGAGAATTATCCAATATTTCAAAAATAGTGATAATAACATTATTTTAATAATGCTAAATGTTTGAGTGGTGAAAGAATATGTAGAAAGAACACTAGGCATATTTTTTTTTTAGAGATTTTATTTATTTGACAGAGAGAGACACAGCGAGAGAGGGAACACAAGGAGGGGAAGTGGGAGAGGGAGAAGCAGGCTTCCCGCTGAGCAAGGAGCCCGACGTGGGGCTCGATCCCAGCACCCTGGGATCATGACCTGAGTCGAAGGCAGATGCTTAACAACTGAGCCACCCAGGCGCCCCAACAATAAGCATGTGATTAATTAGAAGTGAATATATGATAGATGATATGAAGTTTTTAATCATTTTCCTTAATATGACAGCAAGGAATACTACTTTTGTACTTATTGTTCTTGGGTTGATGAAAGCCCTATTGGTAGTTATTTGATTGTTGCCAGTTAGGTGTTAAAGATAATGATATATGATGACGAATTCTCACATTTTAAAATGATCTTTTGGAAATCAAGATTCTTATTTATATAGGTAGATAGGAACTCATTTTTAGTGAGGGAAATGTTTGTTACCCTAAAGCTATCACACTGAGAGATTAAGCATACCTAGTTATTTCTATTTGCTGAAACTGACTTTCCAGTGAGTGAAAACAGATGACCAAAGGTGTAAAATTCAGTAGTATAAGCAAAATTATAAAAATATTAATACTATTGTAATTTTATGAAGTTTTCTATTTTATGAGTTAGAAGTTATGTTTTAAAATTTATTTTGTGAACCTTTATCACAAGTGGAAATATGCCCAGTTATTTTGATTAGTAGCTGTAATGTTCCTAGAAAAGCTCCATGTATATAAGGTACTCACTAGAGTGGATCTCTAGATTGTCCTATTTGTCCAGAGTGAGAGCATTACCATTTGAAATGGAGCAAAAAAGGGATTGCTTGCTATTTATGTACCAAATTTCAATATATATAAACAGGAACAAGAAACTGATGGTGAATGTAAGTAGTTAGTTATAATCTTGTTAGGGAAATATGATTACATTTGAATGTATTTAACCAACATGACTGGGTAAAATCTGTCTTAGGAAGTTGTCAAAGAGTAAAAGTACCATGACTGAACATTCAGACCAGGAATAAAATCAGTTTCAAAGAAAGTGAAAATGGTGATATACCAGTAGAAACAGGAAATTGTAGATACAAAATAAAAATGAAGGTAGTAAAATTAATAAAGTAGTTAGTAATATTTCATGAGTTAAACAAATACATGTATCTATTATCCCACCTAAAGTTATAAAAATTTTACTTTAGACCATTATTTTGTTACTTTTGTAGATTGTTATTAGTGAGACTTGAAAATTAATTGAAATGTTAAGCCCAGTTAGTAATCAAATATCTGTGTAGAGCATTTTATAATCTGTGAAATGCTTTATCACATACTTCATTTGATTTCTAACAGCCTTGTGACATAGATGTTGTTATCACCTCCATATAAGAGGTGAGGAGACAGAAATTCAGAGAGGTTAAAAGACTTGTTCAAGGTCACATAGCTAACAGAGTTGCCAGGGGGGTACTGGTCTCCACCGCAGGTTCTCAGTGTTCAAATGCTATGCTCTTTCCACTCAGACATTCTGCGCTATTTCTGCATGTGACATAACCCTGCTGCTTTTTGCAGCCCTAAATAAGGACTGTGTTTATAGTGGTATGACATGTTTGGGAGGTGAGCCAAGTGGTAGTCAAATAGCAACAATAAAAAAAAAAATCCTCACTGCCAATATAACTGTTCATGCTCCTTCTTTGGAGATCCTGAGATTCTGTTCCCCGTGATAGTACAGCACCCACCACATCCTCGCCACAGCTCTAGTTTTAATGCAAGCAGTGCCTTTCATTACAGGCAGTTTGTGGTTAGGGGTGAGGTCTCATAATCACAGTTGGGTGGTGGCCAACTGGAAGAAGATGGAGGAGAGAGAAACCTTAGAAGAGGGAGGAATGAGGGGACAGCTGCAAAGGGTGACAAGGAGGCAGGTGGAAGAAGGGAGGACAGGGATGAATGAGGAGAGGGAAGACAGCATGGAATCTGTGCTATGGTACCTTACTCTTTTCTCTTCCTCACCTCCCAGAGATACATGACAGGAGAAGGAAGTATTAGTGAAAGGAGGGCTGTTTTTCACTTAATCCATACTTGCTAAGTACTTCTGTATCAGGTCCTAGGCCATTCCTTAGGTGATGAAGTAGTGAAGAAGAGAGACGAGGTCCCTCAGTGCATGGAACTTATGTTCTAATGGAAGAGACAGATACTAAGCTGATGCTACAGAGTAATGACATTATTTGTTTTCTGTGCTTACAGAGGGTGCTACGAGGCAGCATGGCAGTGCATATCTAATGTGGATTGGGAGATCAGGGAGATGGTCCCTAAGGAAGTGTTATTACATTAAGATCAGAGAGATGCACAGGAATTAGTCAAGGGAAGTGTGGGAGAGAAGAGCTCAGGCCGGGAAACCATAAGTACAGAGGTGTTGCAGTAGAGGATGATGGCCCCTTCAGAAACTGAAGGCAGGCTAGTGTTGGTAAGGAGGGAGAGGGGCAAGACGAATTTGGTGAGTGAGCAGAGTCAGATCATGTGGAGCGCTGAACATTAATTATAGGTCACATTAATTAGGTTGAACTTTACCTTTAGAGCAAAGGAAAAGCACTGAGATGTTTTTAAGGCAGAGGGACGGGTGGTGGTAAATTACTAATAGCAGATACTTATTTACTCCTTGCTTGTGTTGTTTTCTGTTCTAAGTTCTTTCAAAAGATCAGCTCATTATCCTCATAGCAGCCCTGAATCTACATCCCTGTTTTATAGATGGGGAAACTGAGGCATATAGAGGTCCAGTAATTTACCCTGGGTCAAGCAACTTTTAAGTGGTAGAGTATGATCAGATTTACATTCTTAAAAGATCACTCTGGCTGCAGTACAGAGAATGATGAGTTTATCTAGGGAAATCAGCCAGGAGGCTTGTTGAAGTGTGAAAAGATGAGAGAAGATGGTGGGGGTTTGCAGTATGGTGGTGTGGTGTTGATGGTGGAAGGAAAATCCATCCCCTACCACTCTACTAGCCTTGTGCTCTCTTTAGCCTCATTTTGGATTGCCTTTGTATCACCTTAAGACTTGCCTTGATCCTCCATATATATGCATATTTAGCTGAGGATTTTTGAGACAAGTAAGAGTTCATTCTGAATGTTGGCTGTTTTTGAACCTTGTCTCTTCCATTCTTTACCAGGGGAGGCAGACCTGAGCTAAAGTGGGTCCTTTAATTAGGTAGGTGTTGTGTTTGAGTTCAGAGTATAGACAGATGAGTGTGGCATGCTAGTCATCTGCAAAAGCTGTTGTTGTTTTTTTCAGGGAAGATGTGATATTGATAACTAATACCTATCTTCTCGAAGATACCCAGCATTGTTTTTTCTCCCTCTATAGCTCCAGAAAACTCACCAGAGCCACAAAGTGAGTGGAGCAATAGTTTACTCTCAGTTTAACAGAATTGCTACAGTGCAGTTACCTGGTGTTCTCTATGCATAGTTATGTTCTCAGAAAGGGACTTCTTTCCCCCCTTCTGCTTAAAGGATTGCTAACTCAAAAGAGAGAGGTGTAGTCTTATAGCTGGGGGTATTATGGTGCATGGTACTTTTCTGTCAACTTTGAGTCCCCATAGTCTTAGTCTGTAGTGATTTTGGGTGGTACCAGTAAGCGGCTCAGTATTTTTTTTTAAATATTTTATTTTCATTTATTTGAGAGAGAGAGAGAGAACATGCCAGTGCACACATGAGCCAGGGGGAGGGGCAGAGGGAGAGGGAGAAGCAGACTTCCGGCTGAGCAGGGAGCCTGACAAGGGGCTTGATCCCAGGACACTGAGATCATGACCTGAGCCAAAGGCAGACGCTTAACCAGCTGAGCTACCGAGGTACCCTGGGCTCCGTACTTTGGAAGCTGTTGGTAAAGATCATTTTTCTCCAGAGCCTGCTTATTTGCATTTTTATTTTATATTTTGATTCCCCCCCCCCCGATATTTAGCACAACAAGGTCACAGCTATATTGCTCATGATAAGATCTGGAATTAAAGAGTTTTATTTGAGGCTGAGAAGTATTGTTTGTTTTGCCCTAACCACTTGGTGGATAGCAGTGCCTCATGCGTCAATTCTCCTTGCTGTCTAAGCTTTGACCTTGTTGCAAGTTAGATACATTCAGAAGCTTGATTGCTCTTGCAACTTAAAGGAGTTACTTAATGTATTTAATCACTGTGTTCCCTGAAATCTTTCTATTGGAAGAGGATGAGTTAATTGCAATTTCAATTGCAGAACTAAAAAAATCCAGAGGATCTAGAAATCCCATGGAGTCTAAGACTTGGAGTGAAAGACTTTTGCCATATTTGAAGCTGAAGAAAGCTGTAGAATATTTTTACATTTATCTTCAATAAAAAAAATCCTTTAGGGACAGATGTAAACATGACAAATGGACGAAGTTCCATAATCTTTGTGAGTTTTGGTAATGTGTTTGCAGTGGTGGGAACAGTACAGTGTGCGGATTTCAGTTTGTGTGCCACTACATTTAATTCATTTTTCCATGTTTCTATGAAACGCTTGCTAAAACTTGTCTAGCCAAGGCCAAAATTTTCTTCTCACTTTTCCATGGAACATAGCTCTTAATTGCAAATTCCTTGGTGTCTGACTAGAAATCCAAGTAATCATTGAGATGTTTCCTTTTGAAAGATAACTGATTAAACTGTGGCTGTATTAAGTGTTATTGGGGGCCATCAGAAAGACATACAGTATGAATACTTGAGATAGCTTCTAGGTATTGCTTAAGTATTGTTGGTCTATAATTTGTCTACTTAATTCTTACGTAACACTTTGAAATCACTCCAGGAAGTCTAATGCTGATAAGAACTTCATTAAGTAAAAATGAATAGCTTTTAAAAATGGTAAATATTAAGGAGTTCTTTTTCTTGTGGAAGGAGATATAGGAATGCAGGAATTTTGAGTCATTTCTAATTCTGTTATGTATTTGAATTAAAATAGTAAACATAACATTGATGAAGTCATTCTAAAGTTTTGCTGTATTAAAAATATGAGCAGTGGATCTGGAAGAAGTAGTCTGCCATGGAGCCTAAAATCTGATGGTATAATGTAAGGTTATGATTTTGTTTTTCTTAAATTCAAGGGGGAAATTTTTAGTATTGGAGATATCTGCATAAGAATAAACAGTTTATTTTGTGTGAGTATGTTTCCAGGTGCATTTCCATTTTCTGGCATAAAATTCAGTGTTTATGAAATACTTTTTAAAATATGGTTTGTTGGACATGGAATATTTGAAGCTATTTGATTAAAAAATATCTTAAGATTAAAGAGGTTTTTCTTTAGTTAAAATTAAAATTTGAAGCCAAAGTAATTTCACATGCCAGCAAGGGTCTGTTAACCTTTTAAAGCTATGCCTGTAATTTTTTCCAGACATTTTGTTATGAAAAAATTGTAAACATACAAAAATATTGAAATAATTGTACAGTGAAATCTGTATACACACTGCATATATTCTCCAATTTACATCTTACTGTATTTGCTTTATCATCTATTTGTCCATTTGTCCAGCCTCTAGCAAATGGATATCCAACTTGTTTTTTAAAAGATTTTATTTATTAATTTGAGAGGGGGAGAGAGAGAGAGAGAGAGAGAAAGTATGAGAGGGGGGAGGGTGGGAGAAGCAGACTCCCTGCTAAATGGGGAAACCCGAAGCGGGACTCGACCCCGGGACTTTGGGATCATGACCTGAGCCAAAGGCAGATGCCCAACCAACTGAGCCACCCAGGTGCACCATCCATCTTTTTTTTATGCATTTCAAAGTTGCAGACATAAGTATATTTGACCCGGAAACACTTCAACATGCATATCATTAGCCAGAGTTCAGTATTTATTTGATTCTTTTTTTAAGGTAAAATTTGCATACAATGAAATGTATAAATCTTAAATGTTTCATTCAATGTATTTTGACAAATGTATATGCTGACATAACCGAAACCCCTATAAAGATCTAAAACATTTCCGTCACCTCAGAAAGTGGCTCTTCCCCTTCAATATCTAGACCCACTCCCCAGAGAGAGCCAAGGTTCTGGTATTATTTTCTGGTTTTTTTTTTTTTTTTGGCTATTATGAGTAAAGCTGCTGTGAACATTTTTGCAAAGGTCTTTGTATAGATAGATATATTAGGAATGGAATTGCTGGTGTGCATCTTATTTAAAATTGAATTTAGCTATTAAAAAAGTTATCTAAAAATAAACATAAAAATCAAAGTTATCACTGGACTGCATTTCATTTTTTTTAAAGATTTTATTTATTTATTCGATATAGAGACAGCCAGCGAGAGAGGGAACACAAGCAGGGGGAGTGGGAGAGGAAGAAGCAGGCTCATAGCAGAGGAGCCTGATGTGGGGCTCAATCCCATAACGCCGGGATCACGCCCTGAGCCGAAGGCAGACACTTAATTGCTGTGCCACCCAGGCGCCCCTGCATTTCATTTTTAATTTATACCTTCTTTTCCTTTTCCATTTGTTATCATCCTAGGCCAGGTGATCATACCTCATTTCTAGATTATGACCACTCAGCTGGTTCTCTTTCCTCTAGTTGCTTCCCCGCTTCAATCCATCCAACACAAAGCTTACAAGTGAGAACACTATGTTTTGACACTTTAGTCTCTTATGGAAAAATCTCTAGTGGTTGCTGTTGTCTGCTGTATAACTTTTTTTAAAAGTAAGCTCCATGCTCAACATGGGGCCCAGTGTAGGGCTTGAACTCACAACCCTGAGATCAAGACCCGAGCTGAGATCAAGAGTCAGACACTTAACCAGCTGAGCCACCAAGACACCTCACTACTGTGTAGTTTCAAAAGCCCTTGTAAATCTATCTCAACCTGGCCTTGTTTCTTAACTCCTTTTCAATATAAATCCCATATGGTCCTTCCTGGCTTTGCTTTCACCATTTTTGCTCATATTCTTCCAGCCTAGAATGTTGTTTCCCTCTTCTTCTCCATTTCTCCAAATCCTTAGAATTCAAAATTCCACAACTAGGTTGTGAGCTTCCTGTAGGCAAGGACCATATCTACTGCTTTTATATTCCAGTGAATACCTGTCATAGTGCTATGGACATAATAGACATTTAATCAGTATTATTAATTTGATTGTGTGGTACTGATGATTGCAAATGAATGTGTTTTTTCAGTAATTCTTTTAAACCCATTTAGTAGGGTTTATATTTAAAAAACTGGATGCAGTTGTTTTTAAAAAATATTTATTTTCAAGTTACAATGTAATAG
Source organism: Ailuropoda melanoleuca (assembly GCF_002007445.2). Taxonomy (NCBI): domain Eukaryota; kingdom Metazoa; phylum Chordata; class Mammalia; order Carnivora; family Ursidae; genus Ailuropoda; species Ailuropoda melanoleuca. Next base: position 92,254,901 of record NC_048238.1, on the reverse strand, counting down.
TTTCAAACTCTGTGAAATATGTATAACAATTAGGAAAATGTACTGTGATATGTATTATAATTACATTATAGTAAAACTATGACTATCTGACATCCCTAGGGAATGAGTTGTTTGTGGTGGGTGTGCATATCAAACAGTGCAAGGCTTAGTGTCAACCCCTTTCATGTTTAATGGAATGCTATAAAATGTACCACACATGTTATGTACCTGCTGTCTTAAAATCAGGGTGCTACATTGTTACTGCAGGTGTACATAGAAATGATGTGAGGCTTTGGCCTGACTGACTTAGTTTGTCACTCCATACAGTGAATGCTGCTCCATATTGCTGAACTGTACAGGTTGTCTGTGTTCACTATGACAGTTGGAACATAAGGGCCAGAGCTTTGAGATACAGCCGAATGGCTGACTACTTACTTCCTTGGAGAGCTGAGCTTCTGTCCTCAGTCTTTTGGACTTGAGCTCTCTTCTCAGTTGTCAGCGTTTTACAGTTCTGTATCTAAAACACTAGAATTTCTGTTGGCCACTGCTACTGTAGCTTTTTCTCTTGACTGCAGGTTCCATCATAGCTGTTTGTGTGCTCTGCTACCCTTCCCCTTTTATATATATTCTCTCTCTTTTTTTTTTTTGGTTCTTCCTTATCCCCTCACTTCTTCCAGTGTTTGCATTTATGTGAAGATGCTCTCCCTTTCCATACCCTGGTAGGCAGTAAAAGCATTCCTTTCTTTTTGCATTTTGACCTGATCAGGGCATTGAATGCATTCTTCAGGTGCATTGCACTTCTCTACCCTGGTCTATTTTGCTGGGTGTATTGCCAGGCGAATATGGGCTCTTTTTGTGCTGCAAAACTTTTTGTTTCTTCTGGGCTTGAGATTTTATTGTATAACGTTGGTGTTGGCATAATGATATTACTGTTACTACCCTGTATTACAATATTATAAGGTGGTATTTTGTTCCACAGTTATAATTAAATCTAGAATATAATGGGGCATTTAGCAAGGGGTTTAACTCTAAAATAGCATGCAGTACATTTAAGAATGTTTTTTATTTTGGTAATATCATGATTGTAAGAATGTGGAGAAGATCATGTGTCATTCTGGTATGACTTAATATTGTTTACTGTTGAAATAACTCTAAGATTGATATGTGTATATACACCCTCAATTAATTTTTCTCAACAGTTTACTTACAATTCATCTCTTGATGTATAGGTCCCACGGAATCCTGATATTCCTAATCCAGCTGTGGTTCAAAGAGAGGAGCAAAAAAAGATTGATGGAGCTGAACCTCTTACACCAGAAGAGACTGAAGAAAAAGAAAAACTTCTTACACAAGTAAAATATTTTAAGTGGCTGAAGTGTTTCTAATTAACTAGTAGAAAAAAGAAAATACAGATCACATTTACCTTTTATTGTATGGGCTGATTAGACACATCAACAACATGCAGGGCTATTTGGTAAACATATATTTAGATCAGCTATTCCTATTTTTTGTATCCCATTTGTAGAATACACCCATTCGGAAATGCCAGAATATAAGTGTCAGTTATTACTAAGAAGACATATTTTATCAGTTATGTTAATCCATGTATGAATCCTGATAGGCAGCAATTACTAGCATATTCTTGAAAGTTTAAATTTATTTTATTGATTGTGAACTACCCTCTGAAATTATACTCTACTAATCTTTTATTTATGGAATAATTTCATAATTCTCAAAAGCCTTTTATCCTGTCTTGGAAAGAACTTTAATACAACAGTGAGAGATTTCTGAAACTTTGTAAGGTCATTATTGTATAATTAAAAGCTAATAGTTATTGAATAGGGAACATTTTCATTTGAACAAACTATTAATGCTTTCTGATCATTGTTGTTTTAATGAGTTTTATGAGTGTAGAAACAATATACAAATAATCTATAGGAGATGAATAATCTGTAGAAGATAAAAAAGTTACAGTATAAAAGACCTTTTTAAGATAATAAACAAGCATGTGTACTGTATGATACCACCTTAGTATAAAAAGTTGCCAGCAAGATTTATTTATTCAACAAATTCTTTTGAACAACATGCAAGGCACAGTGCTAGGAAAGTTGCCACATTAATTATTGAGAGATAGTTTTTATATTTATATCTTATTTATTATGTAGGTCTTTTCTTTGTTATGATGTATAATTTTACTGAGTGTATTTTTACAAATTATATTCATAAGTTTTTGAGCCAAATGCCTGGAAGTCATAAAGTTTAGTTTGAAAATGTAATTGCAGTTGGCTGAATATTAGAACTTACCACAGAATAAAATAAAACATTTAAATATTCATGTTTTGTTTTCACAATTTATTTCCTGAACATAAAAATAAAGTTATGGTCTTAGAATGCTACTTAGCTTACAGTATATGGTGAATGTACACCATATTGTGAATATACAGTATCAACTGAGGAATTGCTTTAGTTTGTAACTAGAAGTAAAATCAATTTTTTCACTCCTCTTTAAACATCTTTCTCTGGTGTCTTAAATAATTAATCTTTTAAAAAATGTCATGGCGAAGATACAAAATGTGGGGTCACCTGAAATCTTCATCAGCTAAAGGCCAGGGATAGAGTTTTGAACAGCTAGGGATATCACATTGTTATGGGTTGGGATATAAGGAGTAGAAAACAAATTTTTGGTTTTGTGACTTCACAGACATACTAATAATACCAAAGAGATTTAAAACATTGATTGGTTAAACTGTTCTTTTAACAAAGAAATTGAGTGGGACCAATAACATTCTGTTTATAGAAATTCTATTTATGAATACAATTTTGAATAGAAATTATTTATTCACAGTACAGTTGGCCCTTGAGCAATGTGGGAGTTAGGGGTGCTGACCCCCCATGTAGCTGAAAATTTTCCTGTAACTTTTGACTCCCCCAAAACTTACCTAATAGCCTATTGGTGACTGGAAGACTTACTGATAGCATAAATAGTTGATTAACACATATTTTGTATGTTACATGTATTACATACTGTATTCTTACAAGAAAATAAGGTAGAGAAGAGAAAATGTCATGAAGAAGATCATAAGGAAGAAAAGATACATTTACAGTACTGCACAGTATTTATCGAAAGAATCCATCTATAATTGGGCCCACGAAGTTCGAACACATGTTGTTCAGGGGTCACCTGTAGTTTGGAATGATGTAAAGATCTACAAATTTTTTTCTGCATTCTTATTTTTTCCTCTGTGTTTTTTGATCTAATGCAATCACATTTCTTTCTTAATTTACATGGGAACAGATCTTTGAAAAAAACTATTGAAGCACTGTGCCTTGCATATTGTTCAAAAGAATTTGTTGAATAAATAAATCTTGCTGGCAACTTTTTATATCAGGACTTCATTATTTGTGTTAGCATTTTTATATCATTGCATTTGTATTTTAATGTAGGCATCTATAAAATAAGGAATTAAAAACTACACAGTATCTTGGAACTATAAATCTGTTTGTAGTACTTGGAGAGAAGTACATTCTCTTCATGATAGAAAAGCAGTTATTTTTATAACACTCAACTTCTGATTATAAAAAAACTGGGATTTTGTAAGGAGGAACACTTTAAGTTATTTAAACTGTTTTTAATGTGTCATTGTATAGAAATAAGTAGAAGAAGAAATGGGTTTGCTGATTTAACTTGTATTGATGATGCTTAATTTCTGTTCACAGGGATTCACAAACTGGACTAAGCGAGATTTTAACCAGTTTATTAAAGCTAATGAGAAGTATGGAAGAGATGACATCGATAATATAGCTCGAGAGGTGGAGGGCAAATCCCCTGAGGAGGTCATGGAATATTCAGGTTTGTATATAACCTTAAAGATAGTGTTTAATTGTAACCTTATCCATTTCTTTAGTGTCAATTTAATTGTATCATTGTTCAGAGATCTTTTATTTTATTTATTTATTTATTTATTTTTTTAAAGATTTTATTTACTTATTTGACACAGAGAGAGAGACAGCCAGTGAGAGAGGGAACACAAGTAGGGGGAGTGGGAGAGGAAGAAGCAGGCTCCCAGCGGAGAAGCCTGATGTGAGGCTCGATCCCAGAACGCAGCCGGGATCACGCCCTGAGCCAAAGGCAGATGCCCAACGACTGAGCCACCCAAGCGCCCCTGTTCAGAGATCTTTTAAACTTTTATGAATAAAGTATAGGTAAAAGTATAAAATATAATTGTATTTCCACAAAAAAGATTATAAGATTTATCTAAATCGACTGCTGCTGTCCTTAGCAGCTAGCTAATAGAGGCAAGTAAAGCCCTAATGAAACAAGGGTAGCTATTGAATGAGTCCTCTTCTGGGAAATTCAAATCTGAGACTTTAGGTTCAGAGGATTGAATTAGTGTCTTTCTAGGTCATCCATGAAGTAGAAAATTCCTCTCAGACCCTTTTCTATCCTCAGATACCTTCACGGTTCCAGTCAACTCCAGGCAGGTCATGTGCATTCCATTAACTCAGGGCCGGCTGGAATAGATCTAAAAAGTCTGGTTGAATAAATCTTTTGATTGTTTCTAGAATCATCTCCCTTTCTTACTCAGCTGTGTCTTTGGTCTTGAAGCATATGGAGTTAATATTATTTCCCATGTCACAGCACATCTAACCTCAGGCTTCTGAAGAAATCTTGTTAAAGATAGTCATTATCTCAAGCAAGTTTTCCATATGTAGAACAGCAGGTTTCTAACTTCCAAATAGGTTGAACTTTCAAATTTAGTCTGAATATGAGCTGTTTAGGATCTAGAACATTTTTTCTTATAGAAGAAATATTACAAAGTAGGTTTAGGTTTCTGTGCTGACCTCTCAAAGCCTATTTAGCTTAACAACTGAAATTCTGTGTTTTTGCAGTGAAAAATAGCAGGGAGCAAACATTATAATACTAATAAATACACCAAAAATGGATACAAGTTAAGAACAGCTTTTAATTTATCTAGAGTGTTAGTTCTTGAAGAAATCCAGTTCATTAGAGAAAAGACACTTTTTGTTTTGGAAATCTGAAAGGGTTTCTGGTGATTACCAGGGAATTTAGAGACTGATTGCATTGAGTTTTTATTTCATATAATATCAAATTTATGAACTTCCTTTTCCTTGATTCCAGCATAACATTACTATTACTCTTAAGCTCTGTCACATAAGTTTGGGACATCTGGGGGCATAGGGCAAAAATGAGAGCAAGAAATTCTAGCAGCAAGAATAGAAGGAAAAGAGTATAAGAGAGATTTTGTGCAGAGAGATTTTCTGAAGTAGAATTTTCTTCAAAATAGCATCAATATTTATGAAATTGCAAGAAAACAAGTGATTAAAAAAATGCTGTGTCAGATGCTCTTGGTGGCATGACTAGCTCAGGGCAGCTTAATTGGGGCCATGTCAGAGGGTGGGGAGATTGGAATGGCTTTATGTAACTGGTTGCAATAAAAGAAGAAATATATACAAATGGCTGTTTGTGAGTATATTATACGTAACAGCCATTTATATGTTGAGTGAATAAGTGAGAGAATGAAAAAATGAACAGAGGTGCTTATAAAAGTCAGAGAGTGACAATTCCTTGTGTGATGCTGAGATGGGTGGTTGATGTCCAGTGCAAAGAAGAAAATGGCCCACTAATGTACCAATTGTGTGCTATGGGCTAGATGTTTCCTGCCTCAAATTTCTATGTTGAGATCCTAACCCCCAACGTGATGGTATTAGGAGATGGGGGCTTTGGAAAGTGATTAGGTCATAAGGGTAGAGCCCTCGTGAATGGGATTAGTGCCCTTATAATAGAGACCCCAAAAAAGCCCCCTTGCCCTTTCCACATGTGAGAACATATTGGGAAGATGGTCATCTATGAACCAGGGTGTGGGCTCTCACTGGACCTGGAATCTGCTAGCACCTTGATCTTGGGACTTCCCAGCCTCCATAACTGTGAGAAATAAATGTTTGTTGTTGAAGCCCCACCCCCACAAAAATAAATAAAACTCTGAGAGCACTAACATTCCTTTTATGATAGGCTCTAAAAATGAAAAATTTGAGAGGGTAGAGTATGCTATTAAAAGGTCTTTTGCTGAAGTCATAACGTGATATAATGCAACCAAATTATTTAGATCATATATAAAATTTGGGTGACTTTGTTGGGTTTTTTTGTTATTGTTTTATTTTTTGTTTTTAAGAGAAAAGGCTATTTCAAGTAAGTTTAGAAAACAAGATAACAGGTCATTGGAAATATTAAGTTTAGTGAGTGGTTCCAAAAGTAAAGTAAGAGTTTTGGTAGAAATTGCTGCTTCATAGGAAGTTTGAGTGACCTGTTGATAATGGGTTTCATTTTTGTTTTGGGATAATGAGTTTCATTTTGTTTCATTTTGTTTTGCATAGCTTCTGGGGAGCTATGTTCTCTAAGTTTATACGGTCTCCTCTCTTCTGTTTAACTTTATGTGTTTGTTCCCTTCTATATCATGTTTGAATGAAAGCATAGCTTAAATTAGTGTCTGTAGTATCTTTTGAAATTCTAGTCATTTGGGATTGATAATTAAAAATTCCAGGGGCGCCTGGGTGGCTCAGTCTTTAAGCGTCTGTCTTTGGCTCAGTGCGTGATCCCGGCGTTATGGGATCGAGCCCCGCATCAGGCTCCTCCACTGGGAGCCTGCTTCTTCCTCTCCCACTCCCCCTGCTTGTGTTCCCTCTGTCGCTGGCTGTCTCT
>NC_048238.1:92191947-92246336 GCF_002007445.2 Ailuropoda melanoleuca | reverse complement strand
CTGGGAGCCTGCTTCTTCCTCTCCCACTCCCCCTGCTTGTGTTCCCTCTGTCGCTGGCTGTCTCTCTCTTTGTCAAATAAATAAATAAAATCTTTAAAAAAAATTCCATAGTATTTCAGGAAAAGAATCGCTAACCTAAAACCTTCTTGTTGAGGTCTTACTTAAGTTTGGGGTATTTAATAATTGAATATATATATATATATATATATATATATATATATATGAATCTTAGTTTTATACGGTATAAAGTTCACTGCATCATGTCCTGTTAATTCTTTGTTAATTCTTTATTATTATCTTTAAGAATTACTATCTAAAGAATCTTAATTCTTTATTCTACAGCTCCTTGGATTCATTTACTTAAAATGGTAGTACATTTATTAAAAAGTAATAATTCTGTTTTTCAGCTGTATTTTGGGAACGTTGCAATGAATTACAGGACATTGAGAAAATTATGGCTCAGATTGAACGTGGAGAAGCAAGAATTCAACGAAGGATCAGTATCAAGAAAGCCCTGGATGCCAAAGTATTATATTTCATAATTTTCAAATCATTATTAGATTGTTCTAATTGACATGGTGATTAGCTTTGACTTATTGAACATTTAGTTAAAATCACAATTTTGTTTCAATTTACAGATTGCAAGATACAAGGCTCCATTTCATCAATTGCGTATTCAGTATGGAACCAGCAAAGGAAAGAACTATACTGAGGAAGAAGACAGATTCTTGATTTGTATGTTGCACAAAATGGGCTTTGATAGAGAAAACGTATATGAAGAATTAAGACAGTGTGTACGGAATGCTCCTCAGTTTAGATTTGACTGGTTTATCAAGTCTAGAACTGCCATGGTATGTATTCTTTTCTTACTTATTTCCTTCAACTTTTTATCTTGAAAAATTTCAAATATCATATATTCTTCATTAGATTCTCTGATTGTTAACATTTTACCCTCTACCCAGATATGCACTTGTACATACATACATAGAATCTATATATACATATAGAATCTATATTTTGTATTAAGAAATACAGGAACATATCTATATTCAGAAAGACATATCTATATCTGATATTAAAAAATAAACATATCTAGATTTTTGAGTTTATTGAAAGTAAGTTGCCGACATCAAGAGTGTTATCTCTAAATACTTAAGCAATTATCTCCTTAAAATAAGGACCTTTTCCAATATAACCACAATACCTTTTTCCTACCTGAAAATGTTAACATTGATTCAGTAATGTCATGTAGTATGCAGTCTATGTACAAAATTGTCCAGTTGTTCCCAAAGTGTCTCTCAGCTCTTTTTTTAAGTTGATGATCCAGGCAAAGTTCACATATTGCATTTGGTTGTGGCAAGAATGTGACATGAGTGATGTGTACTACTTATCACATCACATCAGGAGGCACATTGACCTAGGTTGTCCCACTCTTGGTGGTGCCAAGTTTGATCACTTGGTTAATCTGATAACCATCAGAGCTGTCCACTTTAAAGGTACCTTTCCCCATTTGTAATAAGGCAGGTGATACTTGAGACTGTGTGAATAACTTAAGGATTTATTTTTAATGAGAAGGAATTGTTGCCTAAGTTGAATCTTTAAAAGAATATGATGCGACAGAGAATAATTAAGTAGAAGAGATATTTTAGCTTCATGCAATTTACTTCATACTTTCTAATGTGAATTGTGTTCCTGTTAAATTCTACTGCTGCTTGACAGTGTTCAAATTGATATTGAACACTTTTTTTAAATTCAACACATTTTTAATGTTAGCATTGTCAGTCTTTTGTCAGGTAAGGTAATTAAGACAAAAATAGATTTATATAGCCTAAAAATTATTAAAAGCACCAGAAACTAACAATTCAGACAACGGACATTTTTTTTTAGAGAGGGAGAGAGAGAGGTGGGAGAAGAGCGAGGCAGAGGGACAGGGAGAGAGAGAATCTTAAGCAGACTACACTTCCAGTGCAGAACCTGATGCGGGGCTTGATCTCACAACCCTGAGATCATGACCTGAACTAAAATCAAGAGTCAGATGCTTAACTGTCTGAGCCACCCAGGTGCCCCCAAACAATGGACATTTTTAAGTAGTTGCTTTCTATCATAAATGTTTTCTTGACCTAACATGTAAATAGGGGTGTGAAATAATTCTTAATATTTTGTTTGATTCATTTTATATTTTCACTTCAAGCTGAAAAAAAAGAAAAATCTTGAGTTGCTATATTGAAGGCACTAATTTTCCAGATGCATTATAAGATCAAATATTTCTTAAAACTTTAACATAAATTCAGCGTATTCTTGGACTGTTAGAATGTGCCTGTCAAGTTTATGGAATACATAATGCTGGAGAGCTAGCAAATACTTTTGATCAAGCCAGGATTCAAAAGGAACTAGAGATATTGGAATGATGGACAGGTTGAATCTTACAACATGACATTTAATAAGGATAAATTTAAAGTGCTATGCTTACACAAAAGAATATGAAGAGGTGTATATGTTAATAAGATATAGTAGGGAAGAATTGAATTAAAAATAGAAAAGATAAGAATTAATCTGTAGCATGAAAGGCTGAGGTTTGAGGTAGAAAAGATTTGTTTGACAGGGCTCTTTGGATCATTGAAATAGATTATTGAAGAACAATGTAAATAGCTTTTCTATTAGCTTTGAAAATGAGATTCTATTTTGACTGTCTGAAGACTTTGGCAGTGAGCTAGTTGGCCTTTTAAGGTGTCTTCTAGCTCAGTGCATCAATGACCTTGTTTAGCAGAGAACTCCTTTCAAAAGCCATGAATTTAAAAATTTTAGCCATGTGTGTAATTATCTAATGTAGAGCAGCAACAACAGCTTGTAAAAGACAAATGCCGACCTGCATTTGTCAGTGAATCATGTTTTAAATCATAAATGCCCTTTTATATGATAGAACATTTGCTGAATTTTGAGTATTATTTCAGTGATACCGTACTAATTTCTTAAAAGGTTGAGAGTTTAATGCTGTTTCTGTTTCTAGAATCATTAAACTAAAGCAGAGGATGAAACAGATTCAAAAGTGCAAGAAAAACCTTATATTATTTGTAATAAGAACATGGCTGTAGGACTACATAACCTTATTTTATTTTCTAAAAAAAAACCCCGGTGTATTCTTATCAACCACTAGATGTCTCTGAACTCCCTTGTAAAGATTCTTATTTTCCTCCATCTTCTTTCTACAAAGCATTTACTTCTTTCTTTACCGAGAGATGTAAATCTCCAATGTATGTTTTCCAAAGAGCAGATATTAACTAATTACGTGATTGCAAAGTGAAACCATCATTTTGTCTGTTAATAATGAAGATACCTCTTCTGGGAGGTGGAATTTATGATTTCTAAAGAATCTTCAAGGACATATAATAGTTTATTTAATATTTAAATATTTTAATCCAAAGTTTTTTGTTAGTTAGCTTTTCTATCATATTGTTTTTATTTCCCTCCTAGTTAATGGATAATTTTTGCTTATATTTCTGGATTTAGAGTATAGGTAATATATTTTAGAACATGCATATAGTTAGACTGTCTTTTTGGAATATTTCATGGCATTATCAATTGTTAGGGAATTAAAGGAATGGATTATTAATAATTCTAGGTGATCTCTTTGTCCCCTTATTTTATTATATTTTATTTTTAATTTTTTAATAATAATATTTTATTATATTGTTAGTCACCATACAGTACACCCCTAGTTTTTGATGTAAAGTTCCATGATTCATTAGTTGCGTATAACACCCAGCGCACCATGCAATACGTGCCTTCCTTAATACCCATCACCAGCCCATCCCATTCCCCCACACCGAAGCCCTCAGTTTCTTGCCCCCTTATTTTAAATAATTGTTCTGTATAGTGAATCACGTGCACAGTCTAGGAAGAGGAACTTCCTCTTGAAAAAGGCAGTTGTGTTTTCCAAAGTTAATTTGTTTCATTAAAAATCCTATCTTAGAACTACAAAGGATGTAATTTGATTCATTATGTGAGTGTGTCACTGTGTTCAAATTAAAATCGTATTAATGGGTAAACTTTAAACTTAGCTTACTAAAGAAGCTATCTTTAAAAAAACATAGTTTTGCTTAAAGGTGACTCTTCTTTCCCAGAGACACCAATAAATAGTGTGAAATACTTAGGAAAAAAGTGAAAATCTTGGTAGTTATATTTTATTCAGACATCTCAAAGTACTGAATTCATGGCTTCTGACTTAACTAACAGTCTTAAAGTGCTTAAAGGCATGAACCTCAACTTCTAAATATGCCTCACTTTGAAAGCCTTCAGCTAAAGTATGAAGATTTCTTTGAGGCTCTTCTCCATTTGAAAATGCTGGCTATACAAAAGAGAAAATGAGTTTTAGTTCTATTTCTATGTGCTAAAAAGATTGTGATATTTTTCTCTGAGAACTTGTGTGGTCTTTAAGTAAGTAATCAGTCGCTATTGAACTACATAAACAAGTAGGAAGGATATGATCCGTTTAGATTTTTCAGCTCAGAGCATGTGAATTGCCTTACCATTTTCCTGCTAAGAAAAATATCTTATAATGGGGTCTTAGTCTTAGGACATTCAAAGATGATCAGAATTAAAAGGACCTTTACCAAGTGACTATAAGAGGAAATGATAATACTCTGTGTTTATATAGTATCCTTTATGTAATACTTACCAATCTGTTTACTAACTAATATTAGCTCATTAATTTTTTTGCCATTCCTTTTAGGGACTGAGTTTCAGGGTATTATCTCCAGTTAGTGACAGACTTAATGTGACTGGGAGATTTGAAAAGAATCTGAGAGATCCAAAAGATCTAGCACATTATTTGAAGTTTACTGGAAAGGACATGTGGAAAATACCCAAAGTTTAATCAGTAATTCCTTAGACCTGCTTAGGTCCTTTTAAGGACTTATAGGAGAACAGGCAGAATTTAACTCTCTGAGATAAAGAACATTTCTTGATATGATCATTTATTGCATCCTTTGCAGGGTTGCTTTGACTGTTAATTTTAGTCAAAAAGCATTCTTGCCTTTTAGCTTCTGAGGAGTGTTTTTCTTTCCTCTCTCAAGCAGCTGTGTGCACATTGCCTGTAGCTATGTCCTTGGAGTTGAATCAAAGTATTAGTAATGAATTGTTTACAATTACCCTTCCTTAGGTAGTTCAGTGAATTTTTCTGAAGGCATCACAGAGAAAGAATCATACACTGTTGTATACAATGTAATGAAAATTCCATGTTATTACTGTTGGTTTTCAAATCACAACTTTATTATTAATGAAAGTTTTCCTTATTTAAAATTAAGACAATGACATTCCTCATTAGAATTGTAGGAGAAAAATACTTTTTAGAAAATATTGCTATAGCTTTTTATTAGCTTCTTTTTTTATAGATTTATCAGTGATAGTAAATGTTAATTAGGTTATTAGTTTGGCACACGATATTTTATAAATTATCTGTCCAATTAGAGAGGATTTTTTTAATAGATACTTTAAAAAAATGAAAGTTGAATTAAAAAATTTCCAACTTATTCTGTAGTGGCAATAACTCCTTTGTTGCTTATGCAGCGTAGTCTAGGAAATTTCATACAGAATGCTGCTTGTGACTTTTTATTTTATATATTAGTACTTAATTGTGTGATGTTAGCCAATATTGATATCTTAGAACATTACAATGAAATGTGAAAATATGAATTAATACACTATTGTTAAAATTGGTAAACTGTAAAATATATTGATGGGTTCTTCTTGATTATAGTATTATTAAAACACGAAAAACAAAATATATTTATGCTCATAGGGGTAATGTTCCTCATGCATCTAAAAGACTAAAGTGTTCCTTTTCAGCCTTAATTTTAAAAAAGGTTCTATACAGAGGCATGTACAGGAGAGGTAGTGCTTAACTTTGCCTTGAGGGTTAGGTTAGAGGAATGGTTTCCCAGAAGAGGTCCTTTTTGGATCCGAGTCTTGAAAAACTAGGAGTTGGCCATGGGACTACATTCCAGGTTGTGGAAACAGCATATGCAAGGGTATAAACAAGCACAGCATATTCAGAAATTTCAAGTAGTTTAGCATGGTACGGTGTGAGTAGGGAAGTATTGGGAGACGAGGAAAGAGATGGAAGACAAATTATGAAGGGCCTTGTCTGCTGTACAGAAGTCTTCCGTCATTAGTCCATAGGAAATGGGGGGCGTTGTTGAAAGACTTTAATAGGGCAGTGACAATTATCAGATTTACATTTTAGAAATGCTGTTCTGTGGAAGTGGGCAAATGTCTACCTCAGTTACCACACAGGCTGATAATTCCCAAATTTATATCTCTGTCTTTCCTCTGTTCCTCCTTTTTTTTCCCTCCCCTTGGCTAATGTATCACCATCTGCCCCAGAGTCTTTTTTTTTAAACTGCTGCTCTCTTAACCTTCAAGTACAATTGGTTATATCTAAAGGGACCAGCATAGCACCTTGCACAAAGTAGGCATTCAGTGAATAAATGAGCGTGGAACTTTTGTACTTCAGTTGGCTTCTATCTCATAAACTCCTACAGTTGGATCAGACTTAGAAAGTAAAGAAATATAGCAATGAGTTTGAGTTCTTTTCTTTTTGTCTACCTTTTTCTAACAATAAATTTTATTTGGCTGTCATCCCTGAAGCTTTTATTTTTTCCTAAGTTTGAATAGCCTGTTATAAATATCATGTGTTTTATTAGCAACTATAGTGTTGGGTTTAAGACTGAACTGTTCTAACAATCTGAAATACGATAAATGCACTAACAAGAGTCCATTTTATGTATTTTTACTTATGTATTATCTTGCAAAGAGGTGGCAATAACATTTTATAAATAATGATATGTAAGTGGCAGCAGTTAACTAAAAGTATCATAATGTTTGATACTTGTTTGAGAAATATAAGATATATTTATTGGAATATTAACTCCCATTTAACTGCCAGTATGCTTGGGTGCTGAGAGCTAACATAGAATGCTGTTGCTGGGGCACCTGGGTGGCGCAGTTGTTAAGCGTCTGCCTTCGGCTCAGGGCGTGATCCTGGCGTTGTGGGATCGAGCCCCACATCAGGCTCCTCCGCTATGAGCCTGCTTCTTCCTCTCCCACTCCCCCTGCTTGTGTTCCCTCTCTCGCTGGCTGTCTCTATCTCTGTCAAATAAATAAATAAAATCTTAAAAAAAAAGAATGCTGTTGCTTTTTTAAAGTATGATAGAGGTTCAAAAGTGACAAAGAACCTGGAAAATATACCATAGAATGTACAGTTGAAAGTATTGATTCTGTAAGTGAAGTATACGGAATTAATAAAAGAGCAAAGGAAAAAAACACCCATTTTATTTTAGTAAGAACTGTAGAAGAAAATTCTGACTTTATAAAACTACAAATTTAGAGGTGCGAATGTGGAGTGCAATTTATTTATTTATTTTTTTGCCCTTGTTCATTCACCTGCTTTTGACTTTGAACTATAACAGGCACAGACTTCTGTCATTCAGACTTAGGTAGGCTTAGTGTCTAGGATTTTAGTACATAGGAAATGTAATGTGGAGCCTCTTTAATCTCTTTCAATAAGTCACTTCAAGTCTACTGATGCTTTCTGTGCCTTTTGAATTGATGCTTTGAAGCTGAGTATTGGGGCAAAGGATATTTGAACTTGGTGCCTGGTATGATTGATATTCACTGCATAGTAAGAGGCAGTGCTGCTCATTGCAGACATTTCATCATTTATTAAATAAAGGTGGAGATACATATCCTAGTATTCAAAAGTTGAAACTTGGGTCACTTTGCATTGAATGAACTCATAAACCGTTAGAAAGGTGTAGAAAACCGAGGCAGCATAATTTGTTTAAAGTAAATCTAAAGACTATAGTTTAAAACGGGGTTTGCCGGGGCGCCTGGGTGGCACAGCGGTTAAGCGTCTGCCTTCGGCTCAGGGCGTGATCCCGGCGTTATGGGATCGAGCCCCACATCAGGCTCTTCCTCTATGAGCCTGCTTCTTCCTTTCCCACTCCCCCTGCTTGTGTCCCCTCTCTCGCTGGCTGTCTCTATCTCTGTCAAATAAAGAAATTAAAAAAAAAATCTTTAAAACAGGGTTTGCCAAACTACAGCTCCCCATCCCGACCTGTTTTTCTAAGGCCTGTAAGCCAAGAATTTTTACATTTTCAAATGGTTAGAAGAAAATTAAAAAGGTATTTTGTAACGTGAAAATGATTCAAAATTCAAATTTTAATATCTGTAAGTAAGGTTTTATGGGAACACAGCCACACACATTCATTTATGTATTGTCTACAGCTGCCCTTATGCTACAGTGGCAGAGCTGAGTAGTTGTGACTGACTGTGTGGTCTGGAAAGCCAAAAATATGTACTATCTGGCTCTTCACAGAAAAGATGTGTGTTCTGGTTAAAAGACTGTGTCAGAAAGGTGGAAAGGAAAGAAAGAAATTATATAACCAATGGTATATATAAGTGCTATACAGTCCTTTAAGAAAAGTGTTAAATGAAGGATGGGTAAAGGGAGAGGCTCTTTAGCCTAAAAGAGAGGTATTTGGGAGGTCTAGTGGTGGTGTGGTGGAGGCATGAGAGCTGCCTTGTAATATTTGAAGGATTGTCAGAAGAGGGAATCAGCTTGTACTTTGTGACTACAAAAATTAGACCTACAACCCATTGTGGGAAGTATAAGGCAGCATTGCATTAGGGAACATTTTTAACTTGTCCAAAGGTAGAATAGACAACCTTGGGAGGGAGTCTATTGGTAGTCCTGTTGTTGGAAGAATTCACACAGGCCAGACAACTAACTAGCAAGGACCTAGTAGAATGGATTCGGCATCAACTTAAATGATTTTTAAAGATCCTTTCTAATCTTGAGAGTCTGTGATTTTATGAACTCACACTATTGAGAGTCTGTATCAAGGGAAGATTTCCTAGTACAAAATACACCTTTGATTACATCACCACTTCTGCTCAAAACTCCATTAATGAGATCCTTTTGGCAGCTAAATTAAGTAAAATTCCAAAGTTCTTTGCTGTTAGTGTCTAGGTTCTTTGTCCTTTGATCCAAACTTAGCTTTATCTGTCACTCTTATCCTGGACAGCATCTCCCAAATAGGTTTTGACCAAATGTTGTTTTAGGATATGCATATCTGTGATCTGCAGAACACAGGTTCTGTGTTCTAATAGATTTGGGAAACGCTGATATTGATTCTTGCCCTTGATGCTTCCAATCTACTTTAGAGTACTAAAAGCTCTGAGAAGTCCTGCCCTGAAGAAATTTGTTTAACTTTTTAAAAATCCAGTATCTCCCACACATGATGAACACAATACTTTTATTTTCTTGCCACAGATACTAACACCAGTTTTCCATTTGTCATTTTCTTTTTATTTTTTTTGAAGATTTATTTATTTATTTTAGAGAGAATGAGAGGGAGAGAGTGTGGGGGAAGGAGGAGCAGAGGGGGAGGGAGAGGTAGAGAATCTCAAGCAGACTCCATGCTGAGCACAGAGCCCGATGCAGGGCTTGAACTCATAACCGTGAGATCATAAGCCGAAATCAAGAGTCGGATGCTCAACTGACTGAGCCACCCAGGCTTCCCTCCATTTGTCATTTTCTTATTCTCTTTGGTTTTTTAATTGTTTTTGCATCCTCTCTCTTCTTCTTGTGTGCTATTTTTCTCCCTCCAACTTCAATCCTAAATCCAGTGTTGGGAAGTGGTAAAAGAGATAATTAGACCACAGAACTGAGGAAATAGATTGAGACCACATGAAACATTCCCTGTAACCCCAGGAACATAAGAATGTAAAGAGGTGCAAGAATTTAGGAGAATATGGATGTGAAAGAAGAAATCATATAAGATAAGGTGCTTTTGATATGAAACTTTTTGTAGTCAGTTATTCAAAAAGCAAATCACCATTTTATTGGTAATCTGGCCTTTCACCTTGTAATTTCTAGTTTTAGCTAGTGTTCTGTTTATGATACCATCTGTTTAGTTAGGCAGTGCTTAAGCATGTGAATGAAAAATGGGGTTGGTATCTGTAGAGAAAGTGACATTACCTATGCTGGAAGGTAACATCCACACTCTTCCATTCCTTGGTGCCTTTCTCTTGAGAGGGTATTTTTCTGTGTCTGGAGTAGTTAGTGACATGTTAATAGGAACGAAGGTAAGAACTTATTATACAGTCTATTTATAATTATTTGGAGATGTTCTACTTCCCTGCATATTGAGATAGTCTCAAAAGCATTAGTTTTTTCCCTGAATCACCCATATGAACCATGAACATTTATCTAAAGATATCTGCAGTCACTGGCAACTATTCCTTATTGAGAATAATAACAGCCAGAGGGTATAGCTTAATGATTCAAGAATCAGCTTCACATAAAGACTCTGTCTAGTCTCCCTAGAAACCAACAATCAAATCTCATCAGGGTCAACTTAGCCCTTTTTGTAATAGATAAATTGAATAACATGCTGTTTAATTTGTATGTGTGTTATTGAATGAAGCTATGAAGAATATTGTCTGCATATTAAAGATACCACTATTGTTTTGGTAAGTAAGGATGTTATTTTTCCTAAATTATTTAACCTTGGGTAATTGGGGATGCAGAAGAAATTTTAATGTAGCAGGATTTTGTAAGGTTATTTTTAATAAATAGTAATATTTTTAAAACATTAAGGAGGATTTGTTTTTCTGGATAGACTGTTAGTTTTCTGCCTCCTTTGGGTTTGAATTTTTAGAAAGTAGAAAATGCTTGAATAGTTGATAATCTTTCTATATGTATCATTTCCTATGTTGTATGTCATTTTTCTGGCTTGTATTTGGAAAGTTAAAGCTGTATTAAAAAGCCATTTGCCGGGGCGCCTGGGTGGCACAGCGGTTAAGCGTCTGCCTTCGGCTCAGGGCGTGATCCCGGCGTTATGGGATTCGAGCCCCACATCAGGCTCCTCTGCTATGAGCCTGCTTCTTCCTCTCCCACTCCCCCTGCTTGTGTTCCCTCTCTCACTGGCTGTCTCTATCTCTGTCAAATAAGTAAATAAAATCTTTGAAGAAAAAAAAAAAGCCATTTGCCATTTCTTAAAAGCATTATAGGTTGCCCAGGACCTAAATATTCATTGCAGAAAATTTGGAAAATACTGTCTAGTATGAAAATGAAAATAGAAGTTAGTGTTGGACCTACTTTCAGAGATAGCTGCTGCTGACCACTTGTAATGCAGTAGTTACTATTCTCTCAGCTGTTTTTCTGTATACATACATACAGTAAGATGTGTCTGTGTATTTCATTTTCTTTTTGTAAAAGATTTTATTTGAGAGAGAGAGTGAGAGGGAGCGCACACACGAGTGGGGGGAGGAGCAGAGGGAGAGGTAGAAGCAGACTCCCCACTGAGCAGGGAGCCCAACACAGGGCTCGATCCTGATCCCCGGACTCTGGGATCTTTTTTTTTTTTTTTTTAAAGATTTTATTTATGCGACAGAGATAGAGACAGCCAGCGAGAGAGGGAACACAAGCAGGGGGAGTGGGAGAGGAAGAAGCAGGCTCATAGCAGAGGAGCCTGATGTGGGGCTCGATCCCATAACGCCGGGATCACGCCCTGAGCCGAAGGCAGACGCTTAACCGCTGTGCCACCCAGGCGCCCCTGGACTCTGGGATCTTGACCTGAGCCAAAGGCAGCTGCTTAACTGACTGAGCACCCAGGTACCCCTCCATTTTCAAATGATCAAAAATTTAGTTCTCAGTATTTCCCTGCTAAAAATAATACTTCTCCAAACATTCTTTTGTAAATTTTTGTATACATCTCTTATTTCCTTACATTAAGTTTCTAGGAGTGAAATTGTTAGTTCAAAAGAGGAAATTTTTAGATGCTTTGTTGATATTCCCAAACTGCTTTCTAGAAAGGTATAGTGTATTTTTTTTAAGATTTTATTTTTAAGTAACCTCCACACTGAACGTGGGGCTCAAACCCACAGCCTGACATCAAGAGTTGCATGCTCCACCAACTGAGCCAGCCGGGTGCCCCGAAAGGTGTAGTTATTAGTCTGCTTGAGATGCCATAACAGAATACCACAAATGGGGTGGCTTAAACAGAAGTCTTTCACAATTTTGGAGACTGGAAGTTCAATATCGCAGTGCTAGCAGGGTTGGTTTCTGGTGAGATCTTTCTCTCTGGCTTGTAGATGGTGCCTTCTCACTGTGTTCTCACATGGCCCTTTCTCTGTATGAGTGTAGAGAGAAGTATCTCTGGGTGTCTCCTCCTCCTCTTATAAGAACACCAGTCCTGTTGGATTTACAGCCCCACCCTTACAACCTCATTTAACATTAATTACCTCCTTAAAGGTTTTACCTTCAAACATAGTCACATTGTTGTGGGGGTGTTAAGCTTCAGCATATGAACTGGGGGGGGGGATAAAATGCAGTCTGTAACAGGCAGTAACATTGGCATCCCATCATCAGTGAATCAGAGTTCCCATATCCCCATCTTATTGCCAACACTGGATCTGTACACCACATACACGTGCATGCACATATCACTGGCAATTTGATAAAGATGGCATTGTTTTACTTTGCATTTCTTTGACCATTAGTTTCAGTGAAAAATTTTTAAATATTCGGGTGTTTTAATTTTTTGTGAGTTTTCTATTCTCATACCTTGGCCATATTTTTGTTGGGGTTCTTAATTACCAATAAACATGCATTTTCATTTGTGTGTTTAGCTATTTTGTATGTATAATTTTTGCTTATACAGAAAAAGAATACAGGAATACTTTAAAATGTTATTTATCTATGATTTACCTTAAAAACAGCTGACTATACAGGGTTAATATGTATGAGTACCTATATTAATGAATCATATGTTTAATGCTCACCATACATTCATAAAAACCATTTATAATTTGGTTGTATTGATTTGCTGGCAGTGAAATATAGGTAGTGGCAAGGTTAATGCAAAATCTTTTCAGCTATTGTTTCCTGAGATACACTCCTCAGAACTCTAATCCTGCAAGACATCCTGTGAGAAGAAATTTCTGCTGGTTGAATAGCTTTCGGAACTGCTTGCATTCTACATCTCCCACCGTGCTTGACGTGCTCGTCAGGAACTTGAATCTCTGAGAAGCCCAGGAATAAAGAAATCTGTTTGACATTTGTAACCTGAATACTTCCAAAACTTATTTTGGCAATAGGACGTCCCCCCCTTTTTTTTGTTTATGTGATTTTCTTACCTTTTAATTTTGAAATGATTCACAGGAAGTTATAAAGATATGGATAGGAAGGTCCCATTCACCCTTCACCAAGTTTTAACCAATGGTAACATCTTGTATAACTATAGTACAGGGTCACAATCAGGAAATCCATATTAGTACAATCCATAGAGCTTATTCGGATTTCATTTATTATACATGCACTCGTGTGTGTGTGTGTGTGTGTGTGTGGTTCAGTGCAGTTTTATCACATGTAGGTTTGTGTAATCACCACAAGACTCCCTTATGCTAGCTCTTTATAGTTGCATGCACTCTCCCACCTTTGCTAGCTCCTGGCCACCATTGATAAGTGCTGTATTCCTAAACTTTTGTCATTTCAAGAATGTTCTATAAATGGAATAATATGATATATAACCTTTTGAGATTGGCGGTTTTCACTCAGCATAATTCACTTCAGGTTCATCCAGGTTGTTGTGTGTACCAATAGTTATTTCCTTTCTATTGCTGAGTAACATTTCATGGTATGGATAGACCACCATTTGTTTACCCATTCACCCACTGAATGACATTTATCCCCCCATCTTTTTGGTGGAATCTATTAATATCCTGTATGAATACCGTTCTGAAGTACACCAACTTTAGAAATTCTATACTACAGAAACGATACCATTAAATAATTACTACTTTTTAAAGATTGTGCCTCAGTTGGAGAAATTAAAAGTCTTTTATTATTTGGTTTAGGAATTCCAGAGACGCTGTAATACTCTGATTTCATTGATTGAGAAAGAAAATATGGAAATTGAGGAAAGAGAAAGAGCAGAAAAGAAGAAACGGGCAACTAAAACTCCAATGGTAAAATTTTCAGCATTTTCCTAACTTTTAGGTAGATCTCATTTTTTTTACATAATTAAAATGCCTATATTATGTTTAATGCCACATGATACCTATTATAAAAACTGTTTTTATGAAGTGCTAATTTGTTTTTGACAGAAAAAGGGTACGCTACAACTGCATTCCCTGTTTGTTTGTAGAACATATGGTTAGGAAATCCCTAGTAACAGGGCTCAGTATTTAAAAAAATGCCTCATGACTTTAAGCAGAAGTATAATGCAAGTAAAGTCCTTTGAATTGAGACTCTGGTTGTCGTGGGGGAGTAGGAGAGGGGTGGGGTGGGATGGGATGGGCTGAGGTTGAAACTGGGAGTTCTGATTTGATCAAATAAGTTTTCTGATCTTTGTGGAACTATGAGTACAAATGAGAACTTTGAGCAGACAGCAAAGCTTTACTTGGTTTACTTGGTAATAAATTAACTGTTGAATAATAAGATGACTTGATTTTAATCTAGTCAGGTTGCCTTGTATAGCTACAATTTAAAATATTCTTTAATAGATCATATTATTTGAGTGCGGTTAAGTAAACTACAATATTTCACCAAGTTTAGGATGCTTCCTATTGTAAGACACAGCACTATTTTATGTTATCACTAAGTGAAACTGCTGCCAAGTAACTAATTTGTCATCAATTGTAAGATGCATCCTGATTTCGGAGATGCTAAAGTGAAAAAGAAATGAGCATCATAGAATATATGAAATATGATATTTTAATATCTATCATATGGTTTTAAAAATAATACATTCATAAATAGCATTTTGCCCAGAAAACTTTAAGTATTAAGTAGTTCTTTAAGATGAGAGTACATTTATAGTACCATGTGTAAGTAGACATTTGCTGACTATTTTTGATGGGTATTTTATGTCTTTTCTTAAAAAAAAATCTTTGAAGGTTATTTTACATTGGGTTATATATTTTGTTGGGCTATATAGAACGTTAACTGTGAGTATAACATTTAAGTGAATATTCATGTTAAAATTTTTTTTTAATGCATTTACATCCTAGATTTAACATTGTTGGGCCATTTAAAAATGTGCATATTGGAGCAGAACATTAAATCTGTTTCCATTTTAGTCACAGAAAAGAAAAGCAGAGTCAGCTACTGAGAGCTCTGGAAAGAAGGATGTCAAGAAGGTGAAATCCTAAAGCCTAGAAATAAAGTTTTAAATGGGAAACTGCTATTTTCTTGTTCCCATCTTCAAATGCTAATTGCCAGTTCCAGTGTATTCATGGTACTCTAAGAAAAATCTCTTTGGTTTTGATTTCTTGCATATTTTATATATTTTACAATGCTTTCTACCTGAAATGTGTAGCTTTATATTTTATGCATTCTAGTATTTTTGTGTACTGTATTTTGTGCATTTCATGTCTTCATCAAAATCCTCTCAGTCCTTGTTCTTTTGAAGCTTGTGCTGAGGTTTTAGCTTTTCTATGTTTTATATGCCGCTGCTTTGAAAGAGAACCTAGATTCTATAGCTGTATTATTGTTGTTTCATACTTTAAATTTATATGGCTGTGGAAAAATGAATTAAAATGATTTGAGGAGAAAGACTTTTTCACTTCTTTGTTGCTTTCTTTTCTATTGAGTATGGGCTTGTATGTGTTACTGCATACTGTGATTAGCATAATAATTGTTTCTTTTGAGGTCATCTAAATATTTTTTTTCCTAAAGGAATAAAGGGTGAGAACAGAAAAATATTAAAAACTAATATTTGATACTGTGCTTGCTGTCAGTATGCGTTACATTTAAATTATTCTCTAAATATTCAAGTGGGAAAATATAATAAAGAAATGTCTATAAGAAATTTAATTATTTCCTGTGTTTTGTGCAGTAGAAAAATAGTTGTGTTTATTGAATTGTATTGTTCACTACTATGTATTTGGTTGAAAGTTAAAGCTTTGCTTGCTGACTTGTGCGTGGTTTTCTGTTCCATAGAGCCAGTTCAGAAGAGTCTGGATATAACATGTAGATTTATTAACAACTGAGTTAAGAGTATGAAATAAGTGCTATGCATGTAGAAGAAGGGGGTCTGGCTTCTATAGGAATACAGTTATGCTCGGATAACAAGCAATCTCAAAGTGTCAGAGGTTTTATACACCAAGAGTTTATTTCTTGATCACACTACAGATTCCACGCAGGTCAGAAGGATATGAGAATGGGAGGGGACCTGTTCCACACAGTCACCCGAGGTTCCAGGCTGACTGAGGTCCAATGTTTTGTATTGTCGCTGTACCATCTGGGACATGTGGCCTTTTCAGCTGCTGTTGTAGGAGAAAGGCTGAAGAATCTCATATAGGTTCTTCATTACCTAGATCCAGAAGTGACACATGTCCCATCCATTTATATTTCATCGTCCCAAAGTAGTCACATGGTCCTGTGTATGTGAAAGACGGCTGGCAAATGTAGGGGAATAAGTGGAATGTTTTACATTACTGCCTCTGCCACAGGGCCTGTTGGCTCAGAAAAGAACCTGTGTCTCTCACATGGAACTGTAGGCATGTGATTAATCAGAATTGAGGTCAGGTTATAAGGGAACAGGGAAAACAGATTGGAATCTAGTATGAAACACATAGTAAATAAGCAAGTTGGGAATGCAGGACAGTGATTTTAGTTATCAAAACAAGGTTTGGATCACTGAGGAGTTGCTCCCTCACCCTACCAAAATCCTTTGGATTTCCTATCTGATTCTGTCACTGGCAAAACTTGGGTAGCTGTGAAATTCACACCCTCAGTCTTCTCATGGGGTTCTGAAACCTAGGAATGGATCTAGAATAACAATCCACTGTCTGCTAGACTCTTCCAAGTCATCATTCATTGTCTAGATTTCATATTTCTTACTGCCATGCTCCTGATTGGACTCCTTTTACTGTTTCTACTCTTAGGACTTAGAGTCTTGTACTCTGTTGGAAATTGGGGTGAAATTGAGGGGCTATTAAGTGATGAAGTCAGGATATTAGATCAGGGGACCAAGAAATACCCAAATCTGTCCTTGACTTTACTACCCTTTCTGTAAGGTCCACAAAGAGGTGAAGGTAAGCAAAGTAATACTTCAGTAGCTGGTGCTTTGGCTCCAAACTTCAATCCAGAGCTCTTAAGCCCAAAATAAAATCTTGGAATTCTCTACTCATTGAGATTTAAATGCTATAGTTACCTGGGCTAGAGAAAATGATACCTGAGAGGGTTTTAATAAAACCCTAAAGTTTTGTGTACTGAAAAACAGTGAGGGTCTTGGACTCTGATCAATCAGTTCAGCATTTCTTTTCTTAGGAATTAAGATGCAGGGTGGGAGCAGGTACAATTAGGATCTTTAAACTTCTTTCATGGAAATTTAACAATCTCTGCTTGTTCATTTTCTGTTAACCCAGAGGGGTTAATAGCTAAGCTGTATGTGACTATCTGCTTTAGGGGAGGAAATCTACAGGTAAGTTCTTCCAGCCTTTTCATGGGGCCATTTTCCTGATCCATATCATGGCTCTTATGAGACTTTCTTGGACCAAAGAGAAAGGAAATTCAGCTCTCCAAGATGTTCAATGAATACCTCTGGTGCCATCCTCAGAAACTTGTGAAACGGTTTTATCCAGGACATTGATGTAAAAACCACACTATATTTAGTGAAAAATTCACTACCTACTCTATTTCTCATTTTAGATTATGTACAGCATTGTTGTTGAACAGAGCCTACCAAGGAGGCCCATACACTAAACACCAGATGATAGCATAGTCCAAATAATACGATGTTGGGGATACAAAATGCCCCGAGTCTGTATTTGAAACCTGTCTTATTGTTAATTTTCCACAGAGAAATTAAGGTATGATAGACTATTTAAAAGTCCTGAGAAAGAAATCCCATTTCAAACAAGGGGCTGAGACTGATGGGGTAGTAGCCCTAGACCTGGCTGCCCTGTTGGGGAGAAAGAGCAGGACATTCAGTTTACCAGCTGCTTGGGGGCCAGAGGAAGCAGAAACGTGTGTTTTCATGAATACAATCTTATAAATGTACAATGATCCAGCCCACCGGCAGAAATGGTCCAGTCGATTGTATGGGAATCTGACCCTACCTGATTCCTTATTTGCAGAATGTGCAAGGACGGAAGTGAGTAGAAGAACAGGGACCCTGAGTGTTTTCTTCACTCAAGACCTCTGTAGAAGACAAGAGGTGAATAGGTTTCCCAATAATCCTCCCACAGAGGCACTTGGAAAGCATCTATCTTGATCCATTGGGTACTCAGGCTCTAATTCCCTTAGAATCAAAAGAAGGTGGTGAGCTCAGTAATCTCATTTGCATAATAGCCATTTGTATCTCAGTCTTTACTGCACAGCTCCTTTTTCTGCTGGCTCCATGGCCTATGAGTGGTTATGCTATATGGAAAACCTGGGTACTTGTTGCATTTCACAATTCTCCTATGAAATATGCCCCCAGATTTGGTTCATTGTCTGAGACCTCCCTGTTAAGAGAAGTTATTGCAGCTATCTTAGTTGCTGGGTATTCAGTTTGAAAAGCCTGTACTCAACTGGTGGAACTATCTATTGTCACCAAAATAAAATGCTATTATTTCCCAATTACTGACAAAGGTCCCTGCTGTGGTCTATTGTTCCTCCTCTATGGTGCAGTAGCCAATGCAGCCAGCTATTTCAGATTCCTGTGCAAGTTTCAAGGCCCATGATAGTGCTGGTGTCCACATTGCTTTCTCTCTAGCTGTTCTTATCAACTCCTGAAATCCTCAAGTTGTCATCAAATTTCAAACTTCCATCAGTATTCTATTCCATGTCTCCTTCATATAGTCTGCCTAAGCTATCCTCCCCAATTGACAAGGGGTAAGATTTTCATGTGGTTCAAATACATGTAACTAATGCTATTTGTCATGTCCCCTATCCCTCAGGCTTATCATTTCTGTGTGCTCTAGCTGATTTCTAATTGCCAGTATCTCTTTGTCTAGGGGCTTTGTCTGAGGACTTTATCAGAGGCCTTGGAAGACTTTTCTACCCTTTGTATGATAGGTTGGTAGAGCTAGAGGGTTAAAACCTCTGAGTGGCTCTCAACCAAAAACTAATTTGGGTTGGTATATAAGTACCCAAACACTCTCACCCCTTGAATAAGGTCTCTCTTAGGTATGTGAACTATAGGGTTCCCCAGAGTTTACTCGTGGAATTGAGCTCCAGTCACTCAAAGTAGTAGCTGTGTTGATGACATACTTTTTATTGACTTTTTTCTTTCCCTGTATCACTTAATTCCCCTGTGGGTATTTTCTGGGATCAACTCCTAAATAATACTACTTGCATGAGAATCTTATCCCAGGGTCTGCTTCTGAGGAAACCCAAATTAAGACACTCACCTTGTATACATAGTTCTTCTTAGCCCTTACTTATTTCATTAAAACGTACAGTGTTTAGGAGAGTAATGACTGGACAGTATTATCATTAATCTGTTCTTAGAAGGTCTACTCCTATGTGGACACTTAGTAGGTGATATGATTGCATCTGGGATATTCTGCCCTGGCACAAATGCTGGGTTCTGATTTCTCTCCGTAAACAAAGGAAACTTTCTCATATAACCAACAGTTTATGGCATTGGGAATTATTATTAGGCAGAGGTTAAAGGGTTCCCAAGATTTTGGTAAGGCCAAAGCTAGTGCCCAGGCTGTGGTCTCTGGAAGTGTTCTCCGTGCTGGTTAGTGCCTCTTTCCTGTAGCAGTGGTCCATTTAGATAACTGGGCCAAGTGTTGGCCTTTCTCCCTGTACTGTGGCATATAGCCATTACAACAGCCTGGTGATACCAGGCTTTTTCATCTGTTGGCCTAGTGACCTGATGATTTGTCCATTTCCTGATACATTACTTTCCCACTGGGGAGACTTTCATCTAAGCCATTGTAGTCAGATTCAAGCTGTGTATTTCCATTGTCTTTTCAACCTTGTCTTCATATTGCCAAGACATGCTTGGTTAATTTCTCATCTTCTTCCCATGAGATGAGTATTAGAATTTGTCCATATAGGACTACCAAATTTTGTGGTCTATTTTTGAGGACCTTCATTTACCCATGGAAGGTTGATGGTGAGTGCCATGTATGTGCAGTTGTCTACCTCCCATCATGAATACAGTTTTGAGCTAATATATCTCCTTTAATGGTAGAGACCAAATCTTGTTTATTATATCTAAGATAGTAAAGATCTTTGCATAAGGTCTTATCTTTTCTAGAATATTTGGTATGTGACCATCATCATCATCATCAATTGGTATGGATACCTTATTCAGTTCTCTCCTAGAATCAACTATAAGCCTCCAAATGCCATTTAGTTTTTGTACTGGCCATATGAGAACATTGCCAAAATACAATAACTTACTCATTTTCTTCTGATCACCAAGAGTATTCCATCTACTGTTTCTCAGTATGTGTTAGCTATATCGTTCACAGGTAGATGGTCTCCCTTACCTTCATGAGGGATGATTGCAATTAGGTTTGGGTATATCTTTGTAGGTATGTCCTTTTTTCTTTCATATGTCTATCCTGGTTTCTAAGATCTCAAGCTTTATTCTTTTTCTTCACTTCCTAATTCTTCCCTAGCTTGCCTCCCATCACAACTAAAGCTCAAAGTATCTCCTGGTTAAGAGCTTTAAAATATCCTGTAATCATTCTATCTGCTGACCAAGGGCCTTCCACCATTTCCAGGCCAACCCATTTCTCAAAGCCAAGGCATTCTGGGTATGGGCATTACTTAATATCTTTTTGACTTTTTTTCTTTCATTATATTTTCCTCTCTACCTCAAAAAGTCTACTTTCCCTGTGCAGCAAAGGCCTTAATTCCTTTCTTATTAGTGAACTCTACCTGCAGTGATTGTATCCACGCTCTGAAGCCTCTGAAATCCACAACCGTGATTAGACATTTGACCAGTACTCACTGAAGATAACTGATCTGGAAAGCCACTGCAAGGAATGTATTTTCTCCTGGTTAGGCCTTGCAAATTGTAAGGGCTATTTCTCTTACTCTATCCCTTTATCTTCTTTCCACATATTTATAGATTAGGATTTAGATATTGCCCAAATTAGAGACAACATGAGAACATATGGTGGAGAAGGGACTCAGAAAACTTTGGAGAAGGCATATGACACCCCAGAATTTCATCTTGCCATCATTGTCTCTTTATCCCTGGATACAGGTTAAAACAAAATTTAGAGAATTTAGAGTTTGGGCCTTCCATCTAGTTGGCCATGTGACCGTTTAGATCTAACAATCCAATAGGCCAAAAATGCTTATTTTAGGAAGACTTAGGTCATGTTGTGGACCTTGCTGCTCCTGCAATTTGAAGTCTACCCTAGCCCCCAAAATGAATATTTGCACCAATACTGGCACCTACCTGTTACACATGGAGATTATATTCTGGGCCTACAGAAGCAGTGCTTCAAGTTGGAGGACTGAACCTCAGTCCCTCGTGAGACTTTGCTCTCCAAATGTCGGTTCCTGGGGCACATACTTGGTTTGTCTGCTGAGATCATGTCAATGTTAGGGGTGGAGGTGAGATGTAAGCACTATTAAGGGATGTAATTATGATGGTAATAGACCAGGGGACTCAGGAATACTTAAATTCTGCCTTGACCTTACCATCTCTGTGTGTTCCACAAGGGATGTATGTACATAAAAGAGTGGTGAAAGAAAGCAAAGTAGCATTTTATTAACTGGGACTTTGGTTCCAAATCCCAGTTTAGTATGCTACTGAGTTGGGCTTGAGCACAAGGAGGTTTAGGGTAGAGGCTGCCTGGAACTCAGAACCAAAGCAAGATGAATAGTTTAACATTTCCTTTAAGCCAAAATCAAATCTCAAAATTTGCCATTCCAATGAGAATAAAACCTCACAACTACCAACTCCAGAGGGAATGAATCCAGAAAGAGGTTTTCTATCCATACGGGATTGTTTAGATTCCCAAGGTTCTACCCATTTAGAAACTCTGCTTCAAAAAGTGTTTGGGAATCTTACCCATCAGTTCAGCACTCCTCCACTACTTCTGTAGGAAGGTAGGGAGAGGACCACAGAGGAGCTCTGAACCCATTCTCCTGGAAGCCAATATGGACACTATGCTAACTCTTCTTCAATGCTCAGCTTCTGTAGCCAGGTCAAGTCCTACAGTTTGTGGTTGTTGCATGTTGATACAGGGCTAGAACATTGACTAATACAAAAGGTATCACAAGAGGTACCATTATAGAACACAAACTTGGTAACTTTTAACGAGAATCATATCACCTATGTGGGATTTCTTATCATCTATCATATTTTGTGGCTATTGGTAAGACAAAGTTTATCAGTGAACAATAGTTTATCATACAACAGTGTCACAGTATTTTGAGTCTTCTCTTCTGGGAGATGGTAACAGTAGCCAGTCATGATAGTAGGAGAAAAAGTGATGCTTTTCATATGCAATATAAATGCACATTTACTGCTAAAATCTGAATATGCATGGACTATATTTTTAAAACGTCTGTTTTTATTTTGTAATTTTTTAAAAAAAGAATGTAAACTATGAATAATTTGCATGCCATAATTTTCCTCACGTGGAGATCTTCCACAGTGCTAGGTAGGTCCTGGAGCATAGCAAGCTGCACTGCCCAAGACTTATAGAACCGTAACTAGTGATAGTATCTCCCAGAATGCAGAGTTTGGACTTAATATGTTGAAGGAAATATTTGGAATTTTATTCAGAATTGTCAGCTTCGGCCTTTGAAGACAACTAATCTTGGTTTGGTTTGGTTTTATTTAGGTTCTGTTTGAGTTAAATTTTATTGCATAATAAACCACTCTAAAACTTGGTGGCCTAAAACAACCATTTATTTTTATTTTTATTTTTTAAGTAATCTCCATGCCCAACATGGGGCCCAAGCTCCAAACAACCCCAAGATCAAGGGTTGCATGCTGTACCAACTGAGCCAACCAGGTGCCCCAAGACAACCATTTATTTAACTTGCAATTCTGCGGGTTGGCAATTTGGGTTGGGCTCAGATAGGCAGTTCTTTTGTCTTGACCGGGCTCACTCATGTGTCTTTGGTCAATTTTTGATCAGTTAGGTGACACTGGTTGTGGTGGTTGACTGATTGTTGGCTTGGTCAATGGGGGTAACTCAGCCACATATCTCATCATCCGGTGAGTTAGCTTGGGCTTCTTCACATGGTAGCTTGGCAGGGTTCCAATAGAAATAGCAAAACTTGGAAGGTCTCTTGAGACCCAGGCTTAGAGTTCACACAACTTCTACTAGATTCCATTGGTCAAAGCAAATCATAAGGCCTGAGCAGATTCCAGGGATAGAGAAATTGATTCCACTTCTAGATGGGAGATACTGCAAAGTTATATTGCAAAAGGCCTGGATACAAGATGGCTGTGGAGGGGAATCTATTACAGGCTCTTTCTGTTGAGGTGTCCTGATTAATAGTTAGTGTGTGACTTACAGTCTTCTAGTAGTATCCCAAATTATAACATTTGAGTCCCCATGTGCATAGCTCAGTGGAAAGTCCAAAGTCTATCACTTACAGCCTTCCTTCCTGATATGTTTGTGAAGGGTGCAAAAATATTTTATTTTTGACTGCTATTTTGAACTAGTAGTCTTTTTGTCTACAGCCATACCACCCTGAACACGCCCGATCTCGTCTGATCTCAGAAGCTAAGCAGGGTCGGGCCTGGTTAGTACTTGAACTAGTAGTCTTTTTGATCTAACAGTTTGGATCCCCTATTTTGGTTCCAAGAATATTTGGATTCCCTGTTTCTGAATATAAGCATTTATATCATAATTATGCTAACAGAGACTGCTAATTGCTTCCCAATACACATTTTCTACTTCTTGCTTAGTAATAAGAACAACTATTTTCAGTTTTCCCACACTGTCACTTGGCTAAAAGACTACATTATCCAGCTTCCTTTGTAGCGAGATATGACCATGTACTAAGTTTTGGCCAATGCGATGTAAAGAGAAGTGACATTGCAACTTCTGGAAAGTGTCCTGAAAAGCAGAAGTTTTCTTCATCCTTTCTTCTTTCCTCCTGGTTGGGATGTGGACTTATGGCTGGAGTTCAAGCAACCATTTTGAATTATATGGATGCACATCAAGGATGGTGTAGCAACTGGATAGAAGGAGCCTGGGTCCCTGATGACCACAGAACTGCCTTCCAGCCCTGGGGTGCCCGCACTTCCAGACTTCTTTATCTTGAGAGAGAAATAGTTTTCCATCTGTTTAAGCCACTGTCTTAAATTTTGTTATTAGTATATGGAACTCTATCCTCATACCCCAGTATTGATGACTTTTTATTGAGCAAATTTTTGCTGAAACAAATTCCCGTAAGCCAACCAAAGTCCTTGATGAATTTTCTAAATTGTAAGATAAGCCATTTCCATTTTTTCCCATTTGTACTTTTATTCTACTGAACATATTTTCATTGGGATTGGTTTCATCTTAACTTTATAGTAAGGATTTGCCTTATCAGTAAATTATTTTTCATAGTAAAATTTACTTGGCAGTGTGAATTTTTGATTTGTGGACATGATTTTCATCAAGGTCTAGTTTCCCTGAGTCAGATTTTACAGATCTAAAGTTTTTAAGAATGTGTGATTTTTCTGTAAAATTATAGCCAATAACAAATTTTATCATGTGCAGTTAACCACTTTTCATGTTTTTTTATGGTGGTTATTTCCATCAAGTCTACATTTTCTCAGGTTAGTTTTCAGAGTTGCCAATGTTACAAATGACATGTAGTTTTTAGTTTTTTGTTTCTAATAAATTTTACTATGTGCATTTTTGGACATCGACCATTTTATTTGTGTTGTTCTACCTGTTATATATTTTTTTAAAGATTTTATTTATTTATTTATTTATTTAAGAGGTAGATAGAAAGACAGCGTGTGGGGGGAGGAGCAGAAGGAGAGGGACAAGCAGACTCCATGCTGAGCGCAGAGCCTGATGCACGGGACGCTTAATCAACTGTGCCACTCTGGCACCCCTCTACCTGCTATATTTTTATGACTTGGAAATTGATACTGATTTCTTGGTGATTCCATAAGGAAATTGTGAGCAACTTCCCTTAGATGTTCCAGAATTTTCCCATTCTTCAGACTGGATCTATGCTATTGCACATCCATACTTATGGATATAAGTGATTTGTTTCTGGCAATCTCCTTTGGTGCAAATCCTCCTAAGTCAAAGTTGCAATTACCATTACTTTAAATGGAAGAAAATGTCATACATTCCTGAGCTCCCAAATTGACACCAATTTTGTTAAAACACCACCAAATTTCCATTAAAATGGACTCAAGTGGTTTAATAAGTAATGTTACGTATCATAATACAACCTAATTAGGCAGTTTCTCCTACTATAATTATAGCTATTTACCTGTTTTCCTTAAACTCTTTGCAGCTATTGTATGCTTAACATGTAAAACTCTGTTCCACCCTCCAATCATCAGTATGATACTGAAAGTTTATGTCCTTCAACCTTTAATGCAACACACACACCTACAACAAT
The DNA here is from genome assembly GCF_002007445.2 of Ailuropoda melanoleuca. NCBI lineage: Eukaryota > Metazoa > Chordata > Mammalia > Carnivora > Ursidae > Ailuropoda > Ailuropoda melanoleuca. Next base: position 92,220,772 of record NC_048238.1, on the reverse strand, counting down.
AAAGACAAAATAAATCAGTTGAAAGAATACATTTTAGGGGCGTGTCAATGACCTTCAGCTGAAGTCACCAGGAACACACCTGTAGATGAACAAGTTGGATTTATTGCTTGTTGCAGGGAGAGAAAATACAAACCATGGGGAACCATGGGTCTGTCAGTGAAAGGATAGTAGAAAGAATCTATTATGGGATTTGAGCTTTGGTTAGGTGATTAAGGGAGGGTCTAAGGAAATGAGGGTTCCTTCTAGATTGGATGCTGTCAGAGATTAGGGATGATTCTATAACTGGGTTTCTCAATAAAATCTTATCTATAGAGAGGATGTGCTAGAGACCGGGTAAAGCTATATTTGGTAAAGAAGTAGCCATTATTAATTTTAGACAAGGGGGGATGGTGTTTGGTAGTTTGCTGGGGGTACAGTGACCTTGACTTTGCGCTTAAGACGAAATTACAAAGTGTCTTTGTTTCATCTCACATGCTCTTGTTCTCAGAGTAACATTTTTTGGAGTTGATATGTGAAATTGCTAATGTCTAGTAGGAGAATAACATGACTTAGCTGTGACCATCAGACCAGGTTTTGGATTTAAGGAGTTTTTTTTTCTTTCTCAGGCACCACACTTCAGGTTGTCATTGCTATAAACTAGTAAAACAAGAGTACTCTGAGAAGACAACTTAATGCAATGTGTGTCAGCTCTATAACTGGGAAGATCAGCATGCAGTGTCTTTCCTCTCATGGGGTCAGTTACTATCAAGGTGTCAAATCCCTATTTATACATTCAAAGAAATTTCTTGTAAGTTGAAGTAGAGGTATTAAACTTGCAAAGTTGAGTTTTTCTAACACGATTGGCTCCACTCTAGGTGGAGGAAAGAGCAAAATACAGAACAAGAATATTCTTGGGGTCAGAATGGCAAGGTCAAAATAGGCAGTGAGAGCAAAATGTTCTGTGTGTCTGGGAATGCCCCCAAGGTCCTGTATGTTTGTCCAGGTTCAGGGCTGGTCCTGCTTCTCCTCTCTTGGCCCTGGGTCTGAACCCAGACAAGCCCTATCAAGGCTGAAGACTTCCACCTTGGCTACCCTAAGCTGTTTGCTTCAGGACAGGCTTTCATGCCACTTTTACTGCCACTGAAGTTGGCAAGGTTTTTGATCCCTTGATTGCTTCTGTTGTCATTGCTGTGCTGGACTGTGCATTGTCACTTGTTATGACTGAATTGGTGGGTCTAGGGCAGAACACTCCCATTCATATCACTTCCTAGCCCCTTACTGAGATCCCACCCAGGCCACCACTGAGCAAAAGTGCTCTAGCAAAAACAGGTCTGGAATTCAAACACTTGAGCTTTTTAGAAACATTAACTTTTCTTCAGGACACCAGAAGAGTTGAAGTGTGATTGGTTGCTGGGTTTACCACTGCACAGATCCAATTCTGTTCCTCTCTGACCACCTGGCTTGGGGCAAGGGCTGGCTCACCGGTGCCATCTCTTTCTACTCCCATAGTGATTTGATCTCGGAAACTTTGTTGCTCTTTCTGCCACTGGGCCTTGACCAGAGTCACCTCTGTCCATCCTGACAAATGTCATTAACTTAATGTATTTATTCAAAATGCATTTATTATTTATTCGTGTGTGCATTCATTCATTCACTTATTCTTCATTTAATTGGACTTTAGGATAAACTCCTGGGAGAAAAGGTTGTAGCCATGACAATTTTTCTGATAGAATGCCCTTCAAGCTTTGTATCACTAGGATTGTCTTTCTCTGTCTCCTTTGATCTGTATATCTCTATCGTTGTCTTTGTCTTTCTCATTGACTATGTTTCTCTCATCTTGTTAACTGCCCTCACCTGCTCTTACAATCAAACTAATTTAAATAGCCCTCTCCTCAGGCATTGTAAGGACACCAGCCAGCAGGAATCCAGGCAGTTATGCTTTCCATATCTCTTCCATATCTCTTCAGGACTACATGATGTCTCTCAATGTACCTGTCTTTGTCATTCCCTCTAAGTATCTCTGCTTCTCTACGGTGTCTTTAGCCTCAATGGATGGCCTAATGATTTTATTTCCTGAAACTCCATGCTGTTCAATGTATTCTGCTTTTGTTGTTACTTTGCCTTGCCATGATCCTCCATAGATCCTTCTCTTCTTCAGGGTGTTTTTAGTAAGTGATGGCTGTCATTTCTAACTGCTACAGTCTTCAGATTTTTAAGTGGGAGAATCCTAGGGGTAGAGATCATGTTCTCCATCAGGTCACATTGTAGGTAAGTGGTTTGACTGACTTGGCTGCACCTGGGTCTGGGGTACACTCTGTGGCTGCAGGGCAAGGTCATGTGATATGAAGCTTGGCAGCATGAGCAGCAGAGGTTGCAGGCAGGCCCTATAGTCTAGTTCTTGCCCATTGGTATATTAACCTTCCTCCTGTATGCTGTACCAAAGTTGTCTCTTCCTAAAACAATCTACCAATTATGCCTCAACCACAAACACCTGCTCCTCCACTTGCAGGAGGAAGACAACCCAATTTTATCTAGAAGCAATGAGAAAAGGTCACATTAAAAGCTGCTTATCAGACCCAGTGTTGGTAATTTTTAGGTGCCATCTTCAAATCTTCAATGCCTGGGCCTGCCTATGGTTGTTTATTCAGAGTATATATTGCATCCTGCAGCTGCTTGGGTATGGTAAATTATATACTAGAATCATTAGGCATACATTATTGCACAAAAGTGTGTTCCTTGGTCAGCATATTTGACCAACTGGAGAATCTCCCTCTGGGAGGATTACTCCTGGCATGGTCTAAGGGCAGCAGCAGTCCACTTCCATGTGATACTAGCACTCTGGGCAAATCCAGCTTTGAGGGGTTGGTTCTCAAACTTGAGCTTGGATTGGAATCACCTGGAGGGTTTATTAAAACACAGAGCCCAGAGCTCCACCCCCAGAGTTTCTGCTTCAGTGGGAATTTGCATTCTAACAGGTTCCCTGGTGATGTTGATGCTGCTGGTCCAGCAACCACACTTTAAATAAAAACCCCTATTCTAGGGTGAGTAAATCAGGCCTTTAGGGGTCAAGTAGAAGTGGGGTTTTGTTGGTAGTTTCAATCCAGGAAAATTTCTCTAGGTTATCTGTCGGTTGTGCTATTGGGAACCCCTCAATTTTGTTTTGGCTTTTAAGTTTTTTTTTAGGTTTTTATTTTAATTCCAGTCATTTAACATATAGTGTTATATTAGCTTAAATTGTACAATATAGTGATTCAACAAATCCATACGTCACCCGCTGCTTATCACAAGTGCCCTCCTTAATCTCTGTCACCTATTTCCCCCATCCCCCCACCCTCTGGTAACCATCAGTGTGTTCTCTATAGTTAAGGGTCTGTTTCTTGGTTTGCCTCTCTCTGTCTCTCTCTCTTTTCCCCCCATGTTCATTTGTCTCGTTTCTTAAATTCTACATACGCATGAAATCATATGGTATTTGTCTTTCTTTGACTTATTTCACTTAGCATTATACTCTCTAGCTCCAACCATGTCATTGCAAATGGCAAGATTTCATTATTTTTTATGGTTGAATAATATTCCTTTGTGTATATCTATACCACATATTCTTTATCCATTCATCAGTCAATGGACATTTAGGCTGCTTCCATATCTTGGCTATTGTAAATAAAGCTGTAAACATAGGGGTGCATATATTCCTTTGAATTAGTGTTTTTGTATTCTTTGGGTAAATAGCCAGTAGTGCAATTGCTGGAACTATAGGGTAGTTCTATTTTTAACTTTTTGTGGAAGCTCCATACTGTTTTCCACAGTGACTGCACCAGTTTGCATTCCCACCAACAGTGTGAGAGGGTTTCCCTTTCTCCAAATCCTTGCCAACACCTGTTGTTTCCTGTGTTTATTTTAGCCATTCTGACAGGTGTGAGGTGATATCCCATTGTAGTTTTGATGTGCATTTCCCTGATTGTAAGTGATGAACATCTTTTCATGTGTCTGTTGGCCATCTGGATGTCTTCTTTGGAGAAATGTCTATTCATGTCTTCTGCCAATTTTTAAATTGGATTATATGTTTTGTTGAGTTTTATAAATTCTTTATATATTTTGGATGCTAACCCTTTATCAGATATGTCATTTGCAAATATCTTCTCCCATTCAGTAGATTGTCTTTTAGTTTTGTTAATTGTTATCTTCACTATGCAGAAGCTTTTTATTTTGATATAGTCCCAATAGTTTATTTTTGCTTTTGTTTCCCCTGCCTCAGGACACCTATCTAGAAAAAAGTTGCTATGATTGATGTCAAAGAATTTATTGCCTGTACTCTCTTCTAGGATTTTAATGGTTTCAGATGTCACATTTAGGTCTTTAATCCATTTTGAATTTATTTTTGTGTATAGTGTAAGACTGGTCCAGTTTCTTTCTTTTGCATGTTGCTGTCCAGTTTTCCCAGCACCATTTGTTTTCTGTTCTGGGGAACCCTCAATTTGTAAACCCAAAGCAGAGGTCTCTCTGTGTTCTGTCCCTCCTGGTACCTTTATTGCCCCCCTTCTTCATGTGCTGATTGCGATGTTCATACTCCCTTCTGTGATTAACTGCTGCCACTTGTGTTCAACCTTCATTGCCCCCTTCTTTTGTGTATTTAGTGATACCTTTGTCATTGTCTTTCCCATTCTCATTTCCTGCCAGGAAGAGACTTACTGCTACTTGCATCAGTCTTTTTGTGTTTCCTACTCAAAATCCTAAGACTGGAAATCTGATTGGTTGGCCAGGTTATCTTTTTTGTGTTAGGCTGAAAAGGTTGCTGGCTGGCCTGTAGATTTTTCAGCCCTTGAATTGTGAGTCCATACTGAGTCCCATTGGCTGTGGCCTGTCCTGGTGGCTGTAGCCATTGAATGTCTGAGTCATATGGTATATAACATGGCAGCCTGGGCAGCAGGGTTTAAGGGTAGGGTAGTTAAACAAATGGCTTGGGTTGTGGCAGGCACTGATGGGTATTTTAAGTCTAGCATATTGACTGGCAGGATTAGTTGTCAGATGCTACCTACCATATTGGTAATTTTTGTAATAATATAGTAATATTTAATATAACAATAAAATATAATATACATTAAAATATACTAATGGTAATATCTACTAGCTAGTATAGCTGTACTGGTTATTAAAATGCTGAATACCTCCTAGTGATTGGTAAGTAGTTCTTTTCCTGAGCCTCTTGAGTGCCTCTCCTACCTCCTGCTGACTTGATCTCTCCCTCAGAGCCCCGAGATCTTCTTACCCAGCAACTAAAGAGGTAATTTGGGTACAGTGGAGGACTCCAGGCAGAGCCCTAGGGTTAGGGTTGGCTTTCATTTGTCTGTGCCATAGTGATTGTTAAATATTTTGAATGCTAATCCTGTGACTTGCATGGAAAGAGGATTCAAAACCTATATTGCAGAGGACATACGTACAGTATTTTCTATGTGTACTTATGTAAGTATAGTTGTAAGTAATACCTTTTGCAGTTTGGTTGATTTCTTCTAAAGCAATTTCAACACGTCTTTCTATAACCATTGCATTTTTTTTAAACATTCACCATTTATTCTGTAAAAAAGAAGAAATAAGGCCTTTAAAAAAGCATTTTTTTTGGTGATAATCTTTCCCTAGGTTCACTCTTTTATTGCCAGAAAAATTAATTTTGGTCACAAATCAGAATGAGTTGATTGCCTGTAAGTTAGTATTATATTCTAGTAAAACTGACATAGGGGGGAAAATCCCCTTTCCTTTGCAGAGAAGAAATGATTTAATGGTAGAAACCAATTTATTAGAATCTCCTACAGGGCTGTAATGGAAAACAACCTAAAAGCAAACCAAACGTTGTTGAATGTTTTCATTCCCAGTAGGAATTTGGCATGATGTATAGTGTCTGGCCATAGTGCTATGCAATGGCTGATCCAAGGATTGAGTAAATAACAGGATCCAGAAATGAACATATATTCATAGAACATATGAGGTCTTAAGCTAGAATTAATCAACTGATACTAAAATGTGTGGGTTGCAAAGTATTACCCTAAACTTTCACAGAACAAAATTACATTTGGTATATTCTTCAGTAGATGAAGTGTATTTGCTGAAAGGAACTACATTATGTAGTTCAAATTCAAAGAATGCAGACTTTTAGAAATGCAAAGGGAGCCAGGAGCATTACTCAAGAATTGTCTTTTGCTAACCCCTTCAATATATAAAGTAATAAAAATATCTCACTCAGATTTATTAAGATACGAAGTGTGACTCTAAAACAACATGACTATTTGTTGTGTGTGACTTGTGGAATGAGGGTCATTACTTTAGAGTCATAAACAATGGTTATTCCTTTTGGGGGAAGTAAGTAGTCTAGTGAATGGATATTTGATTAGAAATCAGGAAACTCAGACCCAACTTCTCACCCTCCTGCTGGGCTTTAGAGACCAGGGAGGAGCATCATGGTATAGTGGAAAGAGCACTGGTTTTGGGACTCATACTCATCCGGGGTCTAGTCCTAACTTCTCCACTTACCACTTACTAGATATGTGAACTTGACACATTATCTAACTTCTCTGAGCATTAATTTGTCCATCTCTAAGGTGGGGATGATCTATTCAGGGCTGACATTCAGCTGATACTTATCAGCATCAGTGGAGCAACTGTTTACAGCTGGGCTCTGTTCTGATTGGGCCAGTATCCACTCTGATTGATGGATGCCCATACTGTACTGGTTGTTAAATATTTTGCCTATTACTCTGAATAAGACTTAATGGGTAGGGTTATTGAGAGCATCAAATGAAATATATGTGAAGTTCCTAACATACAATTGCTACTTATGAAATTTTAGTTTTATAGTCTTCCTTTTTTTCCTGTAGAACTTTAAAAAAAAACATGTTTTTCAACCTAAATAAAGAAAGAGAAAATGCCTGGCACTTGTTTTCACTGTCATGTTAGGAGATTAAGGGGAGCTGTTTATATCTTATATTTATTCAGATTCCATTAAGGAAACATTAAATTCCTACTCTGTGCAGGGTCCTTGATGAGTTCACAGTCTAGGTAGAGCAATAGATGAATAAACTCTGATTTCAACCCCACAGTTTTAAGAGTTAATGTGAACCCAGAAGGTGCCTTTGTGCAAATTTAATAAGAAAGACTTCTAGGCAGGTACAGCCTAGCTTGGCAGCTGAACTCAGGATGGATTTCAACTCCCAGTCACTCCCTCATCTGTGTGCCTTTGTGCAGTGCACAAACTGCGCAATTATATACTGTGGACCCGAGAACTGTTACAACAGAGTATGTACCAAGTGCTGTAGGCTTAAAGTGGTAGGAAGGACTGAGTTTTGCCAGGTGAATGACATTTGTCCAAATTACAGATGAAGGAGGAAGCAATAGGGTGTTTATAAAGACACAGATGTATGAAAGAGCTAGATTAGGGGAGTAGTGAATATTCATACCAGATAGTATATTTGTACTCCTTGTCTTGAAGAAAGGCTGAAAATGGAAGTTATATGTACAGCCTCTCTAGACAGTTTACTATCATTACAATTAAGTATTAGAACAACTTTATGTGTAAGTTAATGTTTCTTCATTGTTCTTGGATTAGATAGCATGCCTCATTTTATTTTTTATTTTCATTACTTTTTAAAGATTTATTTAAGTAATCTCTACACCCCACATGGGGCTCAAACTCACGACCCTGAGATCAAGAGTCACGTGCTTTTCTGACTGAGCCAGCCAGGTGCTCTGCATGCTTCCTGTTTTAAAATTTTTCATTTATATTAAAAAAATTGTTTTTAGCTGATGAGAGCACGTCTTCTAAGGTTAATTATTTGAGGTCCTCTAGTGTTTTTCTATTTGACTTGAGCCAAGACAAAGATCAGTGATCAAAAGAAGCTAGAAGATTCAGTGAGACATTATTTTTTTAAAAAAATATCTGGAGACTTATTATTGAATTATGCATCTATATTTCCTTCATAGAATATTACATCATAGACTTACAGAGCTTGGAGATTTTTGCAGACCTTTGAGTCAATCTCATTTCAAAATGACTTTATTGTTCTTCTAAAAATGGTACATGCTCATTATTAAAAAAAAATTCAAGCAGTTCAAAGTAAAAAGTTGAGGGCTACAACCACCTGAATTCACACCACCCTGATACAACCACCATTAATGTGAGGTTAACAGCATTCTAAATATCTCATTGCAGACAGATAGGTGATAGATGTACAGAATCAATTTTTTAAATAAAATTTGCATCATATTATACATATTTTATCAAAATTACTCAATGTACTGTTACTAGAAATTAATACAATAAAAAGAAGATGAGGTCAAACTGAAGAAACTATACACTTTGGAAAAATATTTATTCCCCTCAAGACATATCAGTTTCTAATAGATCCCCATAAGGTTGAGGGAAAAAATTGATGTAAAAAACATCAAGAGGTTATTTTTTTCCTTCTTGTTTCAATTTTAATAATATTGATTGATTCCCTGCTATGAAAGATGAGGAAATCATACTTATGTTTTTTCTTCTCCCCTTCCACCTTATGTTTTATATAATAATTTATTACAATGTCGAAGTTTATAACATTTATTTCATGTTCTAATAATTGGTTAGAAATTGTGTTTGACTGCCAGTTAATAGAGATCTGACTATAATGACTTAAACACAGAAGGATTTGGTATCACACCTAAAGGAAGACTGGAGGTAAGAGTCAGGACATGGTCAGGGCCCCATGAACTCATCAGGAACTTAGCTTCCTTTGTCTTCCTGCTTTACCATGTTTAGTGTGTGATTTTCATTTTCAAGGTATAAGGTGGCTGCTGGAGTTATAGTCCTTATGTTTATACTCCAGGCAAGAAGCAGGAAGAAGGGGGAAGAAGGTAAAAAAGATTTTAAAAAAATATATGCTTTATTTCATAGTCTTAATTTTTTTAAATTTTATTATATTATGTTAATCACCATACAGTACATCCCCAGATTCCGATGTAAAGTTTGATGCTTCATTAGTTGCGTATAACACCCAGTGCACCATGCAATACGTGCCCTCCCTACTACCCATCACCAGGCTATCCCCTTCCCCCACCCCCTCCCCTCTGAAGTCCTCAGTTTGCCTCTCACAGTCCATAGTCTCTCATGTTTCATTCCCCCCTCTGATTACCCCCCTTTTCTTTATCCCTTTCTTCCCCTACCGATCCTCCTAGTTCTTATGTTCCATAGATGAGAGAAATCATATGATAATTGTCTTTCTCTGCTTGACTTATTTCACTTAGCATTATCTCCTCCAGTGCCGTCCATGTTGCAGCAAATGTTGAGAATTCGTTCTTTCTGATAGCTGAGTAATATTCCATTGTATATATGGACCACAGCTTCTTAATCCAGTCATCTGTTGAAGGGCATCTCGGCTCCTTCCATGATTTGGCTATTGTGGACAATGCAGCTATGAACATTGGGGTGCATATGGCCCTTCTCTTTACTACGTCTGTATCTTTGGGGTAAACACCCAGTAGTGCAATGGCTGGGTCATAGGGTAGTTCAATTTTTAACTTTTTAAGGGACCTCCACACTGTTTTCCAGAGTGGCTGTACCAACTTGCATTCCCACCAACAATGTAGGAGGGATCCCCTTTCTCCACATCCTCTCCAACAATTGTTGTTTCTTGCCTTGTCTATCTTTGCCATTCTAACTGGCGTAAGGTGGTATCTCAGTGTGGTTTTGATTTGAATTTCCCTGATGGCTAATGATTTTGAACATTTTTTCATGTGTCTGTTAGCCATTTGTATGTCTTCATTGGAAAAGTGTCTGTTCATATCTTCTGCCCATTTTATGATTTGTTTATTTGTTTCTCGTGTATTGAGTTTGAGAAGTTCTTTGTAGATCTTGGATACCAGTCCTTTATCTGTGGTGTCCTTTGCAAATATATTCTCCCATTCCGTGGGCTGTCTCTTAGTTTTTTTGACTGTTTCCTTGGCTGTGCAGAAGCTCTTTATCCTGATAAAGTCCCATAAGTTCATTTTATCTTTTATTTCTCTTGCCTTTGGAGATGTGTCGTGAAAAAGGTTGCTCTGGCCGATGTCATAGAAGTTGTTGCCTATGTTCTCCTCTAGAATTTTGATGGATTCCTGTCTCACATTGAGGTCTTTCATCCATTTGGAGTTTATTTTTGTGTATGGTGTGAGAGAGTGGTCAAGTTTCATTCTTTTGCATGTAGCTGTCCAATTTTCCCAGCACCATTTATTGAAGAGACTGTCTTTTTTCCACCGGATGTTTTTTCCTGCTTTATCAAAGATTAGTTGCCCAAAGAGCCGAGGGTCCATTTCTGGGTTCTCTATTCTGTTCCATTGGTCGATGTGTCTGTTTTTGTGCCAGTACCATGCTGTCTTTGTGATCACAGCTTTGTAGTACAGCTCGAAATCCGGCATTGTGATGCCCCCAGCTTTGTTTTTCCTTTTCAACAGTTCCTTGGAGATTCGGGGCCTTTTCTGGTTCCATACAAATTTAAGGACTATTTGTTCCAGTTCTTTGAAAAATGTCCTCGGTATTTTGATCGGGATAGCATTGAAAGTGTAGATTGCTCTGGGTAGTATGGACATTTTAACTATGTTAATTCTTCCAATCCATGAGCATGGAATATTTTTCCATCTTTTTATGTCTTCCTCAATATCTTTCAAAAGTGATCTATAGTTTCTAGCATATAGGTCCTTTACGTCTCTGGTTAAGTTAATTCCAAGGTAACGTATGGTTTTTGGTGTTATTGTAAATGGGATGGATTCCCTAATTTCTCTTTCTTCAGTCTCGTTATTCGTGTATAGAAATGCAACTGATTTCTGGGCATTGATTTTGTATCCTGCCACCTTACTGAATTGTTCTATAACTTCTAATAGTTTGGGAGTGGATTCCTTTGGGTTTTCCATATAGAGTATCATGTCATCTGCAAAGAGAGACAGTTTGACTTCTTCTTTGCCGATTTGGATACCTTTGATCCCTTTTTGTCTTCTGATTGCTGTTGCAAGGACTTCTAGTACTATGTTGAATAATAGTGGCGAGAGTGGGCATCCTTGTCGTGTTCCTGATCTTAAGGGAAAGGCTTCCAGCTTTTCCCCATTGAGAATAATGCTTGCAGTAGGCTTTTCATAGATGGCTTTTATGAGATTGAGAAATGTACCCTCTATTCCTACACTCTGAAGGGTTTTAATCAGGAAAGGATGCTGTATTTTGTCAAATGCTTTTTCTGCATCAATTGAGAGGATCATATGGTTCTTGAGTCTTTTCTTGTTGATATGATGTATCACATTGATTGATTTGCGAGTGTTGAACCATGCTTGCATCCCAGGTATGAATCCCACTTGGTCATGATGGATAATCCTTTTAATGTACTGTTGGATTCTATTAGCAAGGATCTTGTTGAGGATTTTGGCATCCATATTCATTAGAGAAATCGGTCTGTAATTCTCCTTTTTGAGGGGGTCTTTGCCTGGTTTGGGGATCAAGGTAATATTAGCCTCATAGAATGAGTTTGGTAGCTTTCCTTCTGTTTCTATTTTTTGAAATAGCTTTAGGAGAATAGGTATTATTTCTTCTTTGAATGTTTGGTAGAATTCCCCAGGAAAACCGTCTGGGCCTGGAGTTTTATTATTTGGAAGGTTGTTTATCACTGACTCAATTTCTTCATAGTTAATTGGCCTATTTAAGAAATCTATTTCTTCCTGTTTCAGTCTTGGTAGTTTATAGGTTTCCAGGAAGGCCTCCATCTCTTCCAGATTGTTTAGTTTTTTGGCATATAGCTGTTGATAAAAGTTTCTAATAATCCTTGCAATTTCAATGGTGCTGGTCGTGACCTCTCCCTTTTCAGTCATAATTTTAATAATCTCAGTCCTTTCTCTTTGTTTTTGGACAAGTTTTGCCAGTGGTCTATCAATTTTATGGATTCTCTCAAAGAACCAGCTTCTAGTCCTGTTGATCTGCTCTACTGTGGTTCTGGTCTCTAATTCATTGATTTCTGCTCTAATCTTGGTCAACTCCTTCCTTGTCAGTGGGTTAGGCCTGTCCCTCTGTTGCTGTTCCAGTTTCTTGAGGTGAGAATATAGAAACTGCATTTTAGATTTTTCTATTCTTTTGAGTGAGGCTTGGATGGCTATGTATTTCCCCCTTAGGACTGCCTTTGCAGTATCCCATAGGTTTTGGACCGTTGTGTATTCATTCTCGTTGGTCTCCATAAATTGTTTAATTTGTTTTTTGATTTCCTGGTTTATCGAGTCATTCTTGAGCAGGATGGTTCTTAGCCTCCAAGTGTTTGAGTTTCTTCCAGGTTTTTCCTTGTGGTTGAGTTCCAATTTCAGAGCGTTGTGGTCTGAGAATATGCAGGGGATAATTTCAATCTTTTGGTATTGGCTGAGACCTGTTTTGTGTCCCAGAGCATGATCTATTCTTGAGAATGTTCCATGGGCATTTGAATAGAATGAGTATTCTTTGGTTCTGGGGTGTAGTGTTCTATATATATCTATGAGGTCCAACTCGTCGAGTATGGCATTCAAAGCCTTTGATTCTTTGCTTAGTTTTTGCCAGGGTGTTCTGTCTATTTCTGATAGTGGGGTGTTGAGGTCCCCTACTATTACTGTGTTCTTATCTATATGTCTCTTTATTTTGGTTAAGAGTTGGCTTGTGTATCTTGCTGCTCCCCTGTTGGGGGCATATATATTAATAATTGTCATATCCACTTGTTGAATACTTCCTTTAAGAATAATATAGTGCCCTTCTGTATCTCTCTCTATGGCCTCTAGTTTAAAATCCAGTCTATCTGATATGAGAATTGCTACTCCAGCTTTCTTTTGAGGTCCATTTGCGTGGAAGATGGTACTCCATCCCCTTACTCTAAGTCTGAATGCATCTTTGGGTTCAAAATGAGTCTCTTGTAGACAGCAAATGGATGGGTCATGTCTTTTTATCCAATCTGCAACCCTGTGGCGTTTTATGGGAGAGTTTAAGCCATTTAGATTGATAGAGATTATTGACAGATATGATTTTAATGATGCCATTTCTCTTTAAAGTCTTTGTATCGGTTGTGACTTGCTGCTCTGTATCACTCTTGGGGCCTTTTTACCTTTATAGAGCCCCCCTTAATATCTCCTGTAGGGCTGGTTTCGTGGTTACGAAATTGGTTAATGATTGGCGATTTTGGAACGTCTTTATTTCTCCATCAATTCTGAATGACAGCTTTGCTGGATAAAGGATCCTTGGCTGCATGTTTTTCTCTGAAAGAGCTTTAAAAATGCCCCCCCAAGCCTTTCTCTCATTCCAGGTCTCTAGACAGGTCTGACGTAATCCTGATACCTTTGCCTTGGTACGTGAGAAATTTCTTTGCCCTGGCCGCTTTCAATACTGATAGTCTTAATTTTTTAAAGTAATCTGTATGCTCAATGTGGTTCTTGAACTCATGACCCTGAGATCAAGAGTCCCATGCTCTAATGACTAAGCCAGCCAGGTGCCCCAAAAGAGACAAAGCTCTAAATACCATTTATATTTCATTGCCTGCCCCAGGCCCTTGCTATCTGTAGGGGAGGCCGAGGAATGTAGTTTTGCTAGTCACCACATTACCTAAGGTGGGAAGTCCCTGTAACCTCGGTTTCCATAGTTGCTTAATTTTAGTTTTCTATTTACATTGATTTGATGCCTGGACCACCTGTCCATTTTAACAAAGAATATGTATTTATAAGATTTTATTTTGCTTATTTCTTGCCTGAATGTATTGTATCCTTAAGTAGTTCTTTCCAGAAGAATCTGTGGGCATTGTATTACTTCTAGCTTTTTTGCTTTCCTAATTCCCAGGCATTTCTTGTCTTAATCATCTGCCTAGGTTGTTCCTGTTTTTTAAGGATAGTACAACATCTATTGATCCCATGGGTATCTCACTTCTGGAGCCCTCCACCTTGCTCCAATCTGACCTGATTGCTCCCCAGTTCTAAAGAACAGCAATCATCCTAGGACTTCTCTTCACTGCAGTTCTTGGGTGGAGCCACTGGTTCTTGGATCTCAGGGTCTTTATTTCTTTTTTTTTTTTTGGCTTACTACTTTTTCTTGCTGGAATAAATCCTCAAGTCACTTCTTAAGGAAGAATGTGTGAGAGGTAAACTTTCTGAATTTTAAGCATCTGAAAATGTTTTCATTCTATTCTTACACTTGATAACTTTATAGATGCAGAATTCTCATTTGAAAGTACTTTTCTTTCAGAATTTGGAGGCATGGCTTGGTTGGCTTCTAGCATCTGATGTTGCTGATGAAAAATATAATATCAGTCTGATTCTTATACCTTTGTAGATGACCAATTTTGTAATCTTTGGAAGCATTTAGCAACTTCTATTGATTTTTGGAATTCTGGAATTTCACAATGATATGGCCTGTTGTGGAGTGTTCTTGATTCATTGCACCCAACACCGAGGGTGGACCTTTTGATATAGAAACTCTGTTCTTCACAAAGCTCCATAAAATTATCTTGTATTATTTGTTATGGTAATTTCTTTCCCACTCCTTTCTCAATTCTTTTTTCTGAAACTTCTGTTAATCAAATTTGGAATTTCTGTGTTTATTCTCTATGTCTCTTATCTTTTTGCTCAGATTTCCCATCTCTTTTTCTCTTCTGTTTTCTGGGAAATTTCCTCTGCTTTATGCTCAACCTTGTCAGTAAATTTTATTTTGAAAGTAATGTTTTATTTTTATTTATTTTTTAAAGATTGTTTGATTTTTAGAGAGAGAAGAGAGAGAGCACAAGAGGGAGGGGCAGAGGGAGAGGGAAAGAGAAACTCTAAGCAGACTCCATGCTCAGTGTAGAGCCAGATGGGGGGCTCAATCCCGTGACCTCTGAGATCATGATCTGAGCCAAAACCAAGAGATGCTTAACCGACTGCACCACCCAGGCACCCCTGAAAACAACATTTTAAGTTTACACAAACTTTTTCTCTAATTGGTCCTTTGTCATAGCATTTTGTCCTTGTTTTAGGGATATAAGATCTTGAATATCTCTGAGGATGCTATTTAAAATTGTTTTTATTTCTCAAACTTCCTTTGGCTATTTGAGGTCTTTTGTGGTTCCATATGAATTTTGGGACTGTTTTTCCTATTTCTGTAAAAAATGCCATTGGGATTTTGATAAAAATTACATCAACTCTGACAATTGCTTTGGGTAGTTTGAACATTTAAGTCTGAAAAGCTCAGGGAAAGACATCTGAATTCTCTGGAATCCTTGGTGTCAAAATTACTTGAAATCATTGGATGGACTGAAAACAAGATTTTGCTCTGACAGCATTGACAAGGATTGAGGATAACACTCCCCTTCCACCAGATTCTTGTGGCTAATTTTATAACATGGCTCTGGGTAGATAAGACTCTTGATAGGAGCAGCTACAGTAGAGACACTTCGGCTTTACCAACAGATCCTCACTAGCTGTAAATAATTCAAGTTCTGAGAGCCTTGTTTTCATCATCTAAAAAAGGATGCTAAATAATTTAACACTTAACTTCACAGGGGTATTGTGAAGAAGGATAGGTTTGGCACTTAGTAAGTCCTCAATAAATATTAGTTGGTTAAACTCCAGAGCCTATATTTTAATCACTGTGTTAAATTATTAGTGGGAAAAATTGAGTGTTATGCATGTTATGCCTATACGTACTTGTTGCCTAGGAACATTTTTTAAAAATACAGAATGTCATATAAGTATTTTTATTATTTATTTAAGGAGAAAATACTCTTACTACTAACTGACATATGTTATATTACTTTTAGGTATATAATACATCGATTCAACAATTCTATACATTACTCAGTGCTCACCATAAGTATAATCATCACCTGTCATCATACAATGTTATTACAATATTATCTACTATATTCCCTGTGCTGTACTTTTCATCTCCACGATTCACTTATTTTGTAACTGGAAGTATGTACCTCTTAATCCCCTTTGTCTATTTTGCCCACCTCCCCACCAAACTACCCTCTGGCAATCACCAGTTTGTTCTTTGTATTTAAGAGTCTGTTTAGGTTTTTTGTTTGTTTATTTGTTTTTTTAAGATTTTATTTATTTGACAGAGAGTGAGAGAGCAAGAGCCAGCACACAAGCAGGGGGAGCAACAGATGGATAGGAAGAAGTAGGCTCTCTGCTGAGCAGGGAACCTGATGCGGGGCTCAATTCAAGGACCCTGGGATCATGACCTGAGCCAAAGGTAGACGCTTAACCAACCGAGTCACCCAGGCGTCCCATTTGTTTTATTTCTGAAATTCCACAGTCTTTTATTTAAAAGACTCTTTTTCCCCCATTGTGTATTATTGCCTCCTTTGTTGTAGATTAATAGGTGTGGGTTTATTTTTGGGCTCTCTATCCTGTTTCATTGGTCTATGTATATATTTTTGTGCCAGTATCATACTGTTTTGATTACTATCACTTTGTAATATATCTTGAAATCTGGAATTAGGATACCTCCAGATTTGTTCTTTCTTCTCAAGATTGCTTTGGCTATTTGAGGTCTTTTGTGGTTCCATACAAATTTTAGGATTATTTGTTCTAGTTTATGAAAAAGCTATTGGTAGTTTGATAGGGATTACATTGAATTTGTAGATTGCTTTGGGTAGTATGGACATTTTAACAATATTAATTCTTTCAATCCACAAGCATGGTATATATTTCCATTTATGATGTCTTCAATTTCTTTTGTTGTTGTTTTCAATTTCAACAATGTCTTATACTTTTTGGAGTATAGGTTTTTCATCTCCTTGGTTAGGTTTATTCCTAGGTATTTTACTCTTTTTTGATGCAATTATAAATGGAATTGTTTTCTTAATTTCTCTTTCTGCTACTTCATTATTAGTGTATGGAAATGCAAAAGATTTCTGTATGTTAATTTTGTATCCTGAAACTTTACTGAATTCATATCTCTTCTTTAAATGTTTGGTAGAAATTACCTGTGAAACTGTGTGGTCCTGGACTTTCGATTGTTGGGAGTTTTTTGATTACCAACTTTATTTCACTACTATAATTGGTCTGTTAAAATTTGCTCTTTTTTCTTGTTACAGTTTTGGAAGATTATATGTTTCCAGAAATTTGTCCATTTCTAGGTTGTCCTATTTATTGACATATAATTTTTCATAATATTCTCATAATCTTTTGTGTTTCTGTAGTGTTGATTGTTCTGTCTCCTCCTTCATTTGTGGTTTTACTAATTTGAGTCCTCTCTCTTTTTTTCCTGGTGACTCTGGCTAAAGGTTTATTGGGGCACCTGGGTTGGCTCAGTCAGTTAAGTGTCTGACTCTTGATTTCAGCTCAGGTCGTGATCTTGCGGTCACGGAATAGAACCCCGCATTGGTCTCTGCACTCAGCAGGCAGACTACTTGAGATTCTCCCCCTCTCCCTTTGTCCTTTCCCCCCTGCTCACGTGCATGGGCTCTCTCTAAAGTAAATAAATCTTAAAAGATTTATCAATGTTGTTTATCTTTACAAAGAATAAGTTCCTGGTTTCATTAATCTTTTCTATTATTTTTTTAGTCTCTGTTTAATTTATTTTGCTCCTATTTTTATTATTTCCTTCCTTTTACTAGCTTTGGGCGTTGTTTGTTGTTTTTCTTACACCTTTAGGTGTAAGGTTAGGTTTTTATTTGGGCCTTTTCTTGTTTCTTGAGGTAGGCCTGTATTGCTATAAATTTCTCTCTTAGAACTGCTTTTGCTACCTCCCAAAGATTTTGAACCATTGTGTTTTCATTTTCATTTATATCCAGGAACTTTTTAAATTTCCTCTTTGATTTCTTCATTGACCCGTTTGTTGTTCAGTAGCATGTTGTTTAACCTCCATGCATTTGTGTTTTTTCCAGTATTTTTTCTTGTAATTGATTTCTGTTTTCAGACCATTGCAGTTGGAAAAGATGCTCATATGATTTCAGTCTTCTTAAATTTGTTGAGACTTGGAAAATATTCCATGTGTACTTAAAAGAATGTGTATTCTGTTGTTTTTAGATGGACTATTCTCTGTTAGATCCATCTGGTCTCATGTGTCATTCAAAGCCACTGATTTTTTTCTTGTTGATTTTCTGTCTGATCTATCCATTGATGTAAGTGGGATGTTAAAGTTCTCTACTATTATTATATTATTCTCAATTTCTCCCTTTATGTCTGTTAATATTTTATATGTGTATTTAGGTGTTCTTATGTTGGGTGTGTAGATATTTAAAATTATTATATCCTCTTGTTGGATTGATCCCTTTATCACTATATAGTGCCCTTCTTTGTCTCTTGCCACAGTGTTTGTTTTGAAGTCTCTTTTGTCTAAGTATTGCTGCCTCAGCTTCTTTTTTTTAACCTTCATTTGCATGGTATATGTTTTTCCATCCCTTCATTTTCAGTATGTATGTGTCTTTAGGCTTGAAGTGAGTTTCTTATAGGCAACATATAGATGGGTCTTGTTTTTTTGTTTGTTTGTTTGTTTTTTAATCAACTCAGTCACCCTATGTCTTTTGATTGGAGCAGTTTATTTACATTTAAAGTAATTATTGATAGGTATGTACTTATTGCCATTTTGTTAATTGTTTTCTGATTGTTTTTGTAGTTCTCTGTTCCTTTCCTCTTCTTTTCCTCTCTTCCTTAGTGGTTTGATGGCTTTCTTTAGTGTTATGTCTGGATTCCTTTCTCTATTTTTTGTGTATCTATTATAGGCTTCTGATCTGTGGTTACCATTGGGTTTATATATAACATTTTATGTTTGCTTTTACCTATGAAATTTTTTCCTTTCATAGTTTTCTTCTAGTTATGGCCTTCTCTTTCCATTTCATAGTTCTTTAAAAATGCTGTATCTTTAAATTTTTTTTATTTTTTTAAGTTTTAATTTTAATTCCATTTAGTTAACATATAGTGTTAGGTTAGTTTCAGGTGTACAATATAGTAATTCAGCACTTCCATATATCACCCTGTGGTCATCACAGCAAATGCACTCCTTAATCCTCAGTCCCCTTGCAGGGCTATATGATTGGCTCTGGCCAATAAAGTGTGATCAAAAGTGATGTGGGTCACCTTCTGGCTGAGGCAGTGAAAAGTCTCTGTTTCCGTATTCATTTATTCATTATCTCTCCCTCCCCCTCCTCTCTTTCTCCCTTCCTCCCTCCCTCCTTCCTCTCCTCTCTCCTTCCCTCCCTCCTCTCCTCTCTTCCTCCTTCCCTCCCCTCCTCTTTCCCTCCCTCTTTCCCCTTCTCTCTTCCTCCAACTCCCCCTCTTCTCTTCTTCCTTCCCTCCCCCTCCTTTCTTCCTCCCTCTCCCTCCCTTTCTCCTCCTTGCATCATGGGCATGGAGGTTGGCTGTAGAGATATTGGAACCATATGATCATAGCAGTCTTAATTCCTAAGTCACCTCACAGAGAAATGCTGTCTTGGAGAGTTGGTTGATCTGTAGTTGACTTTTATGAGTGAGAAATAGGCTCAGTGTTAAGAAACTGAAATCTGGGGATGATTTGTTACTGCAGTGAAAGTCCTAATATTAGCTATTTGGATTTCCTCTTCTGGGAACTGCCTATTCATTCCATGTCTAATTTCTTTCATATGGGCTGTTTGTTTTTTTTCTTACTGATTTGTAGGAGTTAAAAAACAAATACTTGGTGGGCACCTGGGTAGCTCAGTTGGTTAAGTGTTCAACTCTTGATTTCAGCTCAGATCATGATATCAGGGTCATGAGATTGAGCCTCATGTGGGGCTCAATGCTCAGCTGGGAGTCTGCTTGAAATTCTCTCTTTCCCTATCCCCCTCCCTGCCACATGCACACAGGCACACACTCTCTCTAAAATAAATCTTTAAAAAAATAAATACTGTGTATTAATCCGTTATTAGTTAAATTCATTGTAAATGTCTTCTTCCTCACTATAGGTTACCTTTTAACTTTAATGATGTAGTTTTTCATATAAAATACTTTTATTTGATATAGTTAAATTTGTCAGTATTTTCTTTCTGTTTGTGCTTATTGTCTCTGTTTAATAAGTCATTTTCTAATTTATGCAATGAAGATATTCTCCTATTTCTAAGTTTTTTGATTTTTTCCTTTTCACACTTAGGTCTTTAATCCATTAAGGAATTATTTTTGTGTATGATGTGAGGTAGGGATCTAATTTTATTTCCTTCTACCTGAGGAGATAACAAATTGTTCCAACACCATTTATTGAATAGTCCATTCTTTCCCCACTAATTTATAATGCCATTTCTGTCATATACCAAGTTCCTATATGTATGTGAATCTGCTTTTGGGCACTAATTTGAAGCACTGATGTCCCTTAGGCCACATCTTGCCCATAGGCACTGCTCAAGCCAGCTAGCAATGTAAGTGGTGAAGACCAAGCCTCCCCCCCATTCCCCTTTCCACTTCCAGTGCCTGCCTCCCTCTCTGGTGACTGTACTTTCCTGGTGCCCAGGGCCCACATGTGTCTCTGCCTACACATTACAGGCTCTGCTGTTGCCAAATGCCAGCATGGAATGTTGGAATCTCAGTTTAGTGGAATCTGGGAGTTGGTGAATTAGTAAGTTTCTTCCCCACTGGCCACCTGCCCAAGTTAAGACAGCTGAGCTCTCTGGGGAACGAGAAGGGTGTTACTGGGGCTAAAAATGAAACTGATTGTGGTGGCTGTCACTCTTACTTCCTCTAAGCCCATCAGGCCTTTCTCCTTTAGGTAGAGTGGCCAACCACCCTGGTTTTCTGGAGATGGAGGGGATTCCTAGGACATGGGACTTTCAAAGCTAAAACAAGGGCAGTCTCAGGCAAATTGGAATGGTTGGTCAATGGTCACCTTACCCCTTGGCCAGTAGCTCCTCATCTAGTGAATGTCTTCAACAGGGGGCACAAAACCTCCTCGCTGCCTGGGATGGCCTATCCCAGGCAAACTGATCTATTTGTTTATTTTTGCACTAATATGACATTGTTTCAAAATTAATATAGTTTATAATAAATTGATATTTGATAGGGTGAATGCCCTCTCACTTTTCAAAATTTTCTTGACTGTTTTTGGCCTGTTACTCTTCCATATCAGTTTTAGAATCAGCTTGTCAAGTTCCATGAAAACAAATACTGTTGGGATTTTGGTTGGAATAGAATTGAATAATAATTTTCTTCGTTATGATTTTACACATACTTGGTTAGTTTTATTCCTAAGCGTATTATAGATTTTGTTGCAATTGTGAATGATATTATTAAAAAATGTGTTATGCATTTTCTAATTATTGCTGGTACATTGAATTTTGTATTTGATTTGGTATATAGCAACATTGCTGAAATCTCTTACCAGTGCCAATTAGTTTGTGTGCAGATTCTCGGGTTTTCCTATATCAATCGTATCATTTGCAGATAATGGCAATTTTCTTTTTTCTTTAAAACATCTTTTTTTAAGACTGTTTTATTGTTTTGACAATCCCTTTAGTCTTGTAGTAGAAACAGTGATGAGGATCTTTGATTTGTTTTCTGATTCTATTTTTTTTAATGTTTTTTTTATTATATTATGTTAGTCACCATACAGTACATCCCTGGTTTTCGATGTAAAGTTCGATGCTTCATTAGTTGCGTATAACACCCAGTGCACCATGCAATACGTGCCCTCCCCACCACCCATCACCAGCCTATCCCATTCCCCCACCCCCTCCCCTCTGAAGCCCTCAGTTTGTTTCTCAGAGTCCACAGTCTCTCATACTTCATTCTAAAGAGTATGATTCTAATATTTCTCCATTAAGTATGATGTTTGTTGCAGGGTTTTGATAGCTACCTTTTATCTAGTTAAGGAAGTTCCTTTTTGTTCTAAGTTGGCTAAGAGTTGGGTTTTTTTAATCATAAGAATGAATGTTGATTTTCACCAAATGCTTTCTTTGTACCTAGTGAGACTTGATGAATTTTCTCCCTTGCACACTTAATTTTGTGAATTACATGGATTTTCTAATGTTAAATTAACCTTGCATTGCTGGGATAAATACCGCTTGGTCATAATGCATTAACAATTATAATAACTGTGGTTTGCTAACACTTAATTTTGGATTTTTCATCAATGATTATAAGCTGTCCTATTTTCATCCTCCTTTTGCACTGTTCTGGTTTTGTTATCACTGTATTCTAGACTGACAAAATAAGTTGGAGAGATTAACTTCTTTCTCTTTTCTGGAATACTTTTTTTTTAAAAGATTTTATTTATTTATTCAACAGAGATAGAGACAGCCAGCGAGAGAGGGAACACAAGCAGGGGGAGTGGGAGAGGAAGAAGCAGGCTCACAGCAGAAGAGCCTGATGTGGGGCTCGATCCCACAACGCAGGGATCATGCCCTGAGCCGAAGGCAGACGCCCAACCGCGGTGCCACCCAGGCGCCCCTCTGGAATACTTTTATATAGAATCTTTTTTTTTTTTTTTTAAAAGATTTTATTTATTTATTCAACAGAGATAGAGACAGCCAGCGAGAGAGGGAACACAAGCAGGGGGAGTGGGAGAGGAAGAAGCAGGCTCACAGCAGAAGAGCCTGATGTGGGGCTCGATCCCACAACGCAGGGATCATGCCCTGAGCCGAAGGCAGACGCCCAACCGCGGTGCCACCCAGGCGCCCCTCTGGAATACTTTTATATAGAATCTTTTTTTTTTTTTTTTAAAGATTTTATTTATTTATTTGACAGAGATAGAGACAGCCAGCGAGAGAGGGAACACAAGCAGGGGGAGTGGGAGAGGAAGAAGCAGGCTCACAGCAGAGGAGCCTGATGTGGGGCTCGATCCCAGAACGCCGGGATCACGCCCTGAGCAGAAGGCAGACGCCCAACCGCTGTGCCACCCAGGCGCCCCTACTTTTATATAGAATCTTGATTATACATTTTTTTGAATATTTAGTTTTTGAAAATTTGATTAAACTTGCCTCTAAAACCATATGGACCTTTGGCAACTTAATTTTTTTAAAGATTTTATTTATTTATTTGAGAGAGAGAGATGGAGAGAGAGAGAGAGCATGTAGGGAGGAGCAGAGGGAGAGGGACAAGCAGACTCTGTGCTGAGCCTGATGGCAGGTCTTTGATCCCACGACCCTGAGATCACGACCCAGGCCGAAACCAAGAATTGAACGCTTAACTGAATGAGCCACCCTAGCACCCCGGCAGCTAAATTTAATCAATTATCATTTATTGTGGCTACCAATATATTTGGACTTTTTTTGTTTAGTTTTTTAATAACCTATTTATTGAGATATAATTTGCATACTATAAAATTCTTTTAATGTATAAAATTCAGTGGCTTTTGATATATTCTCAGATTTGTACAATCATCACCACAGTTTAATTTTAGAACACTTTCATCATCTCCAAAAGAAACCTTGTTTATATTAGAAGTCACTTATTGTCTTTTCTTTCCCATAATACTTGACAACTACTTACCTACTTTTTGTCTTTATGAATTTACCTATGCTAGACATTTCATATAAATGGAATCATAAAATATGTGGGCTTTTGTGTCTTGCTTCTTTGACTTACATAATGTTTTCGAGGTTCATCCATGTTGTAACATATTTCAGTACTTCACTACTTTTTGTGACTAATAGTCCATTGTATAGATATACCACATTTTGGTGGACATTTGAATTGTTTCAGTTTTTTGGCTACGGTGTATAATACTGCTATGAACATTGATTTACACGTCTTTATGTGGCCATGTTTTCAGTTCTCTTGAGGATATACCTAAAAGTGGAATTTCTGGGTCATATGGTAGCTTTATGTTTAACTTTTTGAGAAACTTTCAATGATCAAGTTTTCTTTATTTTTCTTTCCACCCTCTACTCATTTGAAAGTCATATATGTTGTTTCTGCATTTCTGTTTCTCTTAAAATTTAAATGAATATATGACCCCTTATATGTGTACAGATATATGTGACTTAACAAAGTCTGATATTAATCATTATATCTATTTTTCTGAATAATTCAAGGTCAGTAGAACACAAATACTTATCACCACTCCCCTCTTGCATGTTATTTCCTAGTTTATTAACTTTATTACTAACCATCCCCAACTATTATTATTGCTTATTTTTATACTCAGTGCTTCTAATACTTGTCAACATGTTTTTTAGTTTTTCTGCTCACCATTGTTTCTTTTATCTTATACTTTCTCCTGAAATTATTGTTATTTTTCCTTATTAAAGTACATATTTTCATTGTCTTTCAGTGAGGGTTTGTGAGTGGAAAATGCTCATAGACTTATTTATCTGAAAATGCTTTCTGTTTACTCCCACTCAGTAATAGTTTAGCCAGGCATATGCTTCATGATAGCAGATATTTATCCTCATCACTTTGAAACTATCATTCCATTTTATTTGAGCCTCTGTTGTCAATCTAATTGTCATTTTTTGGTAGGACTTTTTTGGTTAGTTCTACCTTTGGTATTCTGCATTTTCACTATGATATGTCTAGATATGCATTTGTTTTTACTAATACTGCTTAAGATCAATGTACTTCTTTAATTTGAGGAACTATAAAATCTGAGAACTGTTCTATAAAACTTGCAGCCATCATCTCCTCAAATATTGTCTTTTACCCATTCTTTTTCTTCACTTCTTTAGCTCATTTTTATCTCTTGTGAATGGGATCTTTAATTATATTCTGCTTATTCTATCCTCAGGTATTTTATTTTAAAGATTTTATTTATTTAGTTGACAGAGATAGAGATAGCCAGCGAGAGAGGGAACACAACCAGGGGGAGTGGGAGAGGAAGAAGCAGGCTCATAGCGGAGGAGCCTGATGTGGGGCTCCATCCCATAACGCCGGGATCCCGTCCTGAGCCGAAGGCAGACGCTTAACCGCTGTGCCACCCAGGTGCCCCTATCCTCAGGTATTTTAATCACCCACATTTTCCATTTATTTTTATCTTTCCATGTTTGTAATTTTTTCAGCTAACTTCTATTTACAAAGTCTCTCTTTAGCTGTGTCAGGTCTGGAGTTTTACTTCTCTTTTCAGTTTGAATTTCAGTGACTATATGTTATATTTCTAGAAGTTCTTTTTGTTCTTCAAATTAATTTTTTTTCAAAAATCCTATTCTTTTATCTTTTAAGTTATTTTAAACAGACCTATTTTATAATGTCCTTCAGCTGTTAACTTTGTGCAGTTCTTGAGCTGCTAATCCTGCTGTTTATTGTGACAGCTGACTCTCCTCACAGTGATTAATTTTCTCATGTGGTTTGTATGTTTTTATTATAAACTCAGAGTTGTCTTTTCTTGGGTGTTTCATACCATGGAGTATGGAGGTATTTCTAAGTAATTGGTTTCAATTCCACAAGAACCTGAGGAGTCTTACCAGTTCTGGACCAAATTTTATGTTAATTTATTGTCCTATTCCATGTGAATAATGTTTATGTGGGCACCTCCATGCAGAAATATGTCACATACTCAGAATTTGACTTCTCATGGAGGAATTTATTTTCAATCTCTAGCCCCCAGAAGCCCATAAGTATCCTTGATATTTCCCTGAGACGAAAGGTGAAATTGTTCAAATCTCCTTTACATAGAATGGGTAGATTTTGAGGATCCTAATTTTAAATAGGAGTCTCAATTCTAGTTTTCTGTCTTATGTGGGCTCAAGACCACATTTCCTGCCCCATTAGAAATATTAATGCTCCATCTATGTTCAACTAATAGGGTCCTTATTTTAAGTAAACTCAATGCAACATACCTTAAGTTAGAGGCATCTCTTTACCAATGATAATTTACTTTACAGAAGGATCCACTCTAGATTTCTTCTAAATCACCACTCATGTATTGTACTGAAATGTGGTTTAATTTGTAAAAAATTATGTCTATTTAGCTTTGCACAGTACTCAACAAATATTTGCTGAATGAATGAGTGACTGAATGAATGTAAAACTAACTACTGTAGCATGAAATTAAAAATTCCAGTTTATAAAAACCTACAGGAAAAAAAGTCTTGATACATATTAGCAGTATTAAGTTAGAAAACCATAAGTGTGAAGGCAGGCTATTAAATAGAAACCATAGTGAGTTGCCAAAAAGCCAATGATTGGCCCTTAGAAGAGTTCATTATTTTCAAACTAAATAAAAAACTGCTTCCTGAATATTCAGCCTGTGAAAAAGCATTCTGCTAGTTTGTGGTGATCTGGAAAGGTAATTTAAACTTCACATGAGGCTATGTATTAAAGAAAAGACACCTTTATGGCAGAGGCACAGTTCAGCAACTGATGCATACTTCATTTCCTGAGCTACAAAGGAGTTTGCCAGTGTCAAGAGGGTCAAGTGACTTTTCTTGCAAAGAGAAAGGACCATAGGAGAGATAAAAAAGAGTTTAAAAAAAGCAGAAAGGAAACATAAAGGAAAGGTTTTTATGTTCCAAATCTTTTAAAACCTAGAAAGGGATTGGGAAACCATTTTGAACATGTTCTGTGTTGTGCAAGTATGCTGTACATTTTTAATAACGGAGGGGAGGTCAGTATGAGATTTCTTTAATGTATATCAAAACCAATGGTTTACAAACTACATAAAGCATCTTTGAATACAAGGCAGAACAAGAACTAGGACAATGCTACTTTTCTTTCTTTGGTTAAATGAAGCTTAGTTGTTGGCACCACATAAGTTTTATATTAATAAAATGCTGGGAAGGATGTTCTGCATTTATAAAGTGTAAGAGAACAAATGGAGTTTAATTCACAACTGTATTGTGTCTTAGAAACTATGTCTTAGTACATAGTCCCTACAAGGCTTGGGGAATGATTTCATGTCCCTATAAGAGCTAAGAAGAAATGGGGGTGATTTTAGTTCCGTCAGGATTTCAAGATGAACAAAAGAGCTTCAAGATGGACAAAGTTAATTTGGTTATAAAATATTTCCCTACTTTTTATTTGAATTTGGGGCCCGCTGCTAATATTTCAGAACTGTAAAATGAATTAATTCTACTAATAGTGGGAATGTCATCCTTGAGGGGACCTTAGTGATTATGTAACTCAATTCCTGTGTTATTTTATAAGTGGGAAAATTTATGCTGAGAGAGGGCTAGAGACTTGCCTTATGTCATCCACTGAGGAGAGAATTGGGTCAAAAAATTTAGGTCTCTTAATTTTTTTTAAAATCTCATACAAGTTGAGACACTTTGGGTTGTTTTATTTATTTATTTTTAACAGCTGTGTTGTTTTGCTATGGCTATCATAACAAAATTCCACAAACTGGGTGACTTAAAACAATAGAAATTTATTGTCTCACATCTCTGGAGGCTAGAAGCCTGAAATCAAGGTGTCAGTGAGCCATGGTCCCTCTGAGATTCTCGCTGGAATCATCCCTTGCTTCTTCCTAGCTTCTGGTAGGGTATCAATTCTTGGTGTTCCTTGGCTGGCAGCTGCCTCACTCCAGTCTCTGCTTCTGTTGTACATGGCATTTTCCCTGTGTGTCTTTGTTAAAATTTTCTTCTTTTTTTAAGGACACCAGTCATGTTAAATTAGGGACCAGTGTAATGACTTCATCTTAACTTGATGAAATCTTGATTAAATTTATAAATAAGGTCCTATTTACTGGTACTGGGGGTTAGGATTTTAACATATTTTTTGGGAAATACAGTTTAACTCATAATATCAGTTTTATTCATATGTAATTCATATATCATACAATTCGCCAATTTAAAGTTTACAATCAGTGGTTGTTAGTATATTACAGGGTTGTGCAACCATCACCACAATATAATTTTAGAATTTCCATTCCCCCTAAAAGAAACTCCATATCCATTAGTAGCCCCTCTCTAGTCCCCCCTTATCCCTGCCCCAGCCCTAAGCAACCACTAACTTATAATATGCTTTCTCTGGACATTTCATATAAATGGAATTATACAGTATGTCCAATGTAACTGTTCTTTCATTCAGAAAAATGTTTTTAAGGTTGATTCATGTTATAGCATATATCAATACTTCATTCTTTTTTATGGCTGAATAATATTCCCTTATATGGATATACTAATTTTATCTATCCTTTCATCAGTTGATGGACATTTGAATTTCCACATTTGGGCTATATGGATAATGCTACTATGAACATTTGTTTGCAAGCTTTTGTGTGGACATATGTTTTGGTTTCTCTTGGGTATATAGTTATTAATTGCTGGGTCATATGGTTACTATATTTAACAATTTGAGGAACTGTCAAATGGTGTTCTATAGGCAGCACAATACATTTCCACCAGAAATGTATGAGGATTCCAATTAATCCACATCCTCCTTAACACTTGTTACTATTCATCTTTTTAAAAAAGATTTTAAGTAATCTCTACACCCAACATCTGGCTTAAACTCCCAACCCCGAGATCAAGAACCACATGCCGGAGGAGTCCAAGATGGCGGAGGAGCAGAGGCTTAAATTTCATCTGGTCCCAGGAATGCAGCTAGATAGCTATCAGACCATTCTGAACACCTACAAACTCAACTGGAGAATGAAGAAAAGAATAGCAGCAACTCTAAGAACAGAATAGCCACCACTTTCTGCAAGGAACCCAGTTTAAAACAGGAGTTGAGCTCCAGCTCGGCGTTCCAAGATGGCGGAGGAGCAGGAGACCTAAAGTTCGTCTGGTCCCAGGAATTCAGCGAGAGAGCTACCAAACCATTCCGAATACCTATGAATGCAACTGGAGAATGAAGAAAAGAGTAGCAGAAACTCTATGAACAGAAAGGCAACCACTTTCTGCAAGGAGGAGAAAAGATGGAGGAGGAGTAGGCGACCCTTTCTCAGCTGGTCCGAGTCGAGCTGGATATCTACCAGACCATTCTGAACACCCACAGAATCAGCCTGAGACGCAGGAAGATACATCTGGATCTCTACAAATGAACATCTCCAGTGCTGAGTATTGAGGTA
>NC_048238.1:92126672-92187588 GCF_002007445.2 Ailuropoda melanoleuca | reverse complement strand
ATCCTAGGTAGATAATGCCTGCATTCTGCAATCTGTTAAGTGAGCTTCATGAAGAAAGAAAACTGATCAAGGTAGAAGAATATTGCAAGCCATATGCCAGTGTCAGGCAAGGAAAAGCTGCAGCTGCGCTATCAATTAGAACACTCTAATACCCGGTTATGAAGACTGACACTTTGAAAGTAATTAAGTATTAGATATTTTTAGGTAATTGCTGCTGCAGGAACATACAACCTGTGCATTTGGGAGATTGAAGACTTGATAGTCGCTTCTTCCTTGGAGGCTGCACTATCTTAATTGTCCCTAATCATTTTCAACACCTGTGGTGTTTTGTGATTGCCTGAAGCATAGCAATTGGTCAAATGTGAACCAAGGGACAACCGCTGCCTCTTCTTTTTTGCTAAGTATCAAGGAAAGCAGCAGGGGCATATTGGAATATCAAACTAAACCACAATGACAGAAATAGCCCATTGACAGGCTAGATTCCTATTAAAAGCATACACTGCTACAGCTAATTTCCTATGGCTAGTAGGGGATTCAGCAGGCAATAATCATTCTGTCAAGATGCTGAGATCATCAGAGATGTCTCTTTCTAGCCAGGGTAAAAAAAGAGGAAAATCTTAGCTGATCATTATTTTAGTTAACATAGTGGCATTGTGTGCCCCTACCATGTGATCAAGCCCTAGGCCACACATTGTCCCTACTATGTGATCAAGCCCTAGGCCACAGGAGATAGAAGGGCCCTCAATAACAACAAAGAATCCACAGCAGCACTTTTGCATAAAATCATAGAATTGCAAAGAGCTTCTAAGGACTACCATACCTGACACTCACCCTTCACAAATCAAATCAGAATTTGGGGATGGGGTGGGGGAAAGGAGGTGGGCATCGGACATTGATATATTTTATATGTATTTTAGAGCTTTCCAGATAATTCTAATGTAAGCCTGGGTGGAGAAACACTTATTCACCCAACCCCCTTATTTTACAGGTGAGAGAACTGAGACCCACATGGTCACACATTTGTGAAAAATCTACATCTAGAATCAATTCTGAACTCCCAATGAGAGCTCTTTTCTCCCTCATGTAATACTACTTCTTATCAAAGGAACCAAGATTGATAGAAGGAATGAAACATGAGAGACTATGGACTATGAGAAACAAACTGAGGACTTCAGAGGGGAGGGGGGTGGGGGAATGGGATAGACTGGTGATGGGTGGTAAGGAGGGCACGTATTGCATGGTACACTGGGTGTTATACGCAACTAATGGAGCATAGAACTTTACATCGGAATCCGGGGATGTACTGTATGGTGACTAACATAATATAATAAAAAATCATTTAAAAAAAAAGAAGGTAGGGAAATTACTCAAGGTCATACAGCTTGTAAGTGGCAGAACTGAGACTTGAACTCAAACAGTCTGATTCTACAGTCTGTGCATTTAGCCACTATGCTGTTTGCATCCCAAAACATAGCCAATCAACAGGATCAGGTCAGATGATAATGACACCAATAATGCTGGAGGAATGTCGAAAAGGGAGCAGTGCATAGAGGGAGGCCATGTTTGAACTGGACCTGGAGATCTAGGTAACTTTGCAACTTGCAAAGTTAGGGAGAATTGTTGTGGGAGTGATATCAATGAAGGAATGGAGATGGGAATCCACAAGGTATACATATAAGGGAAACAGTTGCCATCATTCTTTGACTGCGTGTGTGTGTGTGTATGTATGTATATATGTATGCATACCTGTATGTATAATTTATTAAATAGAACTAATTTCTATATCTTATATAGAACTTTATATATATTTAATATATGCATATATATAATTTATTTTCAGAACCATTTGAAGGTAGATGACATACATCAATCCCCTTTACCCCTCTAATACTCCAGTTTGTACTTCTTCTAAGGATGAAGATATTCTCTTAGATAACCACAGTATGCTTATCAAATTCAGGAAATTTAATGTTGTTATATACTTTTATCTATTGCCCATATTCTTATTTCATCAATCATCCCAATAATGTCCTTTATAGAATTTTGGTTCCTCCAGTATAGGAAGCAACCCAGCATCATGATTGCATTTAGCTGTCGTATCACTTTAGCTTCTCTTAATCTCAAACAGTTCCTCCGCCTTTCTTTGTCTTTTATGACATTGAGATTTTTGAAGAGTAGAGGCCTAGTATTTTATAGACTGTTACTGAATTTTGGTTTGTCTGACGTTGCATATGATTAGATTCAGATTATGTATTCCCAGCCAGAAAACTGCATAAGCAATGTGTCCTACTCAGAGCATCACATTTGGAGGACAAAATGTTTGCCTGTGATACTGGTTTTGATCACCTGGTCAAGGCATTGTCCAGTTTTGCTACTGTATACTCCTTCACTTCATAACTAAAAAGCCATCTATGACGAACACTTTGGGATTACGCATATATCTAGCTCTTCGTCAAAATCCCCCTGCCAAAGTTAGTACCAGTTGATGATTCTTGCTCGAACCCTTCTATATTATGATGGCAGCAAAATGATTTCCCAGCTCTACCATTCCCTCCACATATATCAGTTGGCATTCTACTATAAGGAATCCTTTCTCCCCAATTTATTTGTGTATCTATTTATTATTTGTGCACACTTTAATGGTTCCTACACCTGGTTCTGCTATTCACAATAGGGGCTGGCTAAAATATTGTGGTAGAATGGGGTGCCTGGGTAGCTCAGTTGGTTAAGCATCAGACTCTTGGTTTGGGCTCAGGTCATGATCTCAGGGTCACTAGATCAAGCCCCACATAGGGCTCCACACTCAGCACTGAGTCTGCTTGAGATTCTTTCCCCTCCCTCTTCCTCCCCCTCTGCTCCTCCCCTTGCTCTCTGTCAAATATATAAATAAAATATTTAAAATATTATGATAGAAGCCAGTGGAGTTTCCAAATATATGCAGAAGGGTTTTGACACTTTAAGAAACAAGGCATGCACATCTGGAGATAAAAGGAAAGAATTAGTAAACCTATAGGGAGTCCTCGTGATGGGTTAAATCAGATATAATGCCTGTTAAAAATGCAGCTGAAACCAAGAGTTGGGTGCTTAACTAACTGCACCACCCAGGTGCCCCAGTTTTTCACTTCTTTTAAAATTTGTTCCTAAGTATTTTATTCTTTTTGATGCTATTGGAAATACACTTGTTTTCTTAATTTCATTTTTTGATTGTTCATTGCAGGTGTATAGAAATACAATTGATTTTTGTATATTGATCTTATATCCTGCAATCTTGCTGAACGTGTTTATTAGTTACAATAGATTTTTAGTGGTTCCTTAGTGTTTTCTAAATATAAGATCCTATCATATGCAAACAGAGATAGTTTTTACTTCTTCCTTTCCAATCTGGATGCCTGTTATTTCTTTTTTCTTGCCTGATTGCCTGGGCTAGAACCATCAGTACAATGTTGAATGGAATTGGTGAAAGTGAGCATCTCCTTATCTTGTTCCTGACCTGAGAGGGAAAGCCTTCAGTCTTTCTTTCTTTCTTTCTTTCTTTCTTTCTTTCTTTCTTTCTTTCTTTCTTTTTCTTTCTTTCTTCTTTCTTTCTTTCTTTTTAAGATTTAATTTATTTATTTGACAGAGAGAGAGACAGTGAGAGAGGGAGCACAAGCAGGGGGAGTGGGAGAGGGAGAAGCAGACTCCTCGCTGAGCAGGGAGCCCGATGCAGGACTCAATCCCAGGACCCTGGGATTATGACTCGAGCTGAAGGCAGATGCTTAATGACTGAGCCACCCGGGTGCCCCTCATTCAGTCTTTCACCATTGAGTATGATGTTAATTGTGGGTTTTTGTTTTTATTTTTAAAGATTTATTTATCACTTTAGAGAGAGAGAGAGCGTGCATGGTGGGGGAGGAATGGAGGGAGAGGAAGAGAGAGAATTTCAAGCAGACTCCCCACTGAACATGGAGTCTGACACAGGGCTCCATCTCACGACCCTGAGATCATAACCTTGGATGAAATCAAGAGTTGCATGCTTAACTGCCTGAGCCACTCAGGCGCCCATAGCTGTGGGTTTCAAAGCTCTCCTTTAACTTGTCTCAACTGATCTATCCAACTTTTCACCCACTACCAACCTTTGCATGCCTGTTGCTCAACTCCATAATCCCAGCCTTGTTTACAAAGACCCAGTTGTCTAAATAACCTGGATTTTTTTTATCCTTTTCTTTATATGCACAGTTTTTTAAAATATATTTTATTTATTTATTTGAGAGAGGGGGAGAGAGATAGAGAGAGCACAAGTGGTGGGGTGGGGGGACAAAGGGGGAGGAGAAACAGACTGTCTGCTGAGCAGGGAGCCTGACTTGGGGCTCGATCCCAGGACCCTGGGATCATGATTTGAACTAAAGGCAGACACTTAACCGACTGAGCCACCCAGGTGCCCCGACATGTGCTGTTTATTTTTGACTCTGTAACCATTGCTCATATGGTTACAAAGAATGCCCTATTTCCTCCAATAGTCTAGCTCATATACTTCCTCTGGATAAAGCTCAATTTCCCAAATCATTGCACCACCACCCCTTCAACAGATACAAGTGGGTACACATACACATGGAGATATGCACACATCATGTGATTTCCTAACTCCCCATTTCCCTGGGTGTTGAAGCCAGTTTACATTTAGTTTCAGCTCATACCACTTTGTAAATGTTCTGTTATTTCAGATATCTTTGTCTTGGCTCCCACCAACTGCACTGTAGATTTCTATACAGCAAGGAGCAGCAACCTTATATTTTAATATTCTCCATGACAGGGTATAACATAAAGGCATGTAGGAACATGAGGTGCTGCATAAAAGCTGACTGACTTCAGTCAAATTTTGTTCTCCCAGAAGGACCCCCACTTCCTTATAAGCCACTATGAAAATCAGAGACTGCCTAGATGCCACTCATACCTCTGTCAGTGCTCCATTTCCGTTTCCAAGCCGTTTCTCTTCTCCTTCTTATATTGGCTAAGTTTCAGAAGGAGATAATTGGTTCCATCAATTTTTATAGCTTAATGAAGGTCTCAACCATGTTTACCTGCTTTCCTTCCAGGGTAAATGCATCACAAGCCAAAGCAAAGTCATTCCCACGGCCCTTGTTTAGAAAATGTATGATTTTTATATTGTCCCTATTAAAGCAATATAGTCTCCTAGTTATGACCTCAAACATCATCTTCTTTAGAAATGAGTGCCTCTTAGCATGAAATATTTATTCTTAAGGCCAGGCCCATGCTGGGGTTTGAAGGTTTGTAACAAAGGTCCTAGGTTCCTGAGCACAGTGCCTGCTGTTGTCTTCTTTCCTGTGGCATTTGCCTGCGTGTTTTTTTGTGTGTGCTTTACTGCAACTAGAATATTGACATCTCCCTGCCCCACCCCATTAACTATGGCAAATGCCATAGAATGAAAATCTTTTGCAATAAGCATACCACAAATATCAGAGCGTTGGACTTGGTCTTCCTGCCTTAAAAGGCAGGCTGCATAGCAGTTTTAGGAGAAAAATTGTTTTTATTGGGTACTTACTGAGCATGTAGCCTGTGTCAGGCATGGGGGGATAGGTAAATACATTGTTGCTGCTCTAGAGGAGTTTAGAGTCTCACTGGGGTGATAAGACTAGCATACCTCTAACAGAGAGCTATTAAGTTAGAGATAGTGTGTCATAATTGCTAAAACAAAGGCAGAGGAACATACTGTCAGTGTGACTTGGAGTCAGTGAAGGCTTTTGAGAGAAGGTGAGCTCTTAAGTTAATTTGGAAAGATTTCAATGGGGAGAAGAGTGAAAGGGATGCAAAGAAACTAACATGGGGTTGACAATATAAGGAAGTCAACTAATAGGGTTGAATATCCATATCAGGAACCATTTGGAGACAATATTAGTAAAAGAAATATAGATTGGATTGCATCTTGAGTAGATAGAATCACAGAATATCAGACCTGGAAGGGCTAATATTGCTAATAGCTAATATTGCTACAATTCTAGCTAGAGCTGGAATTCCTAGTCCAGTGTCTAGTTCCTATAGTTTTCATTATATTCTTTTTAATCCATAGAGTTTTTTTTTCTTCAAATGGAACTTATGTAAAGAAGCCCAACATGTAAAGCCTATAAAAGCCAAAGTACTTTAGTTGAATTTGGGTGAGACCAAGATAAACCCAATTCCTACCTTTTAGGAGTGAGACAACTGGGATACCAAATAGAAAATTATCTCCATGTCATTAAATCCAGTGGACACTTCTTAATCCACATCTTACCTGGCTCTTCAGCAGCATACTACATTGTTGACTATTCCCTTTTGCTCAACACATTCCTCTCTTATTCTTCTATGATACAACTCTTCTCATTTTCCCCTTATTTCCTGGCCTTTCCCTCTCAGTCTCATTTTAAATGTTGGATTTCTTAGAACTTGAGCATCAGCCCTTTCTACTTTTTGCTCTACATTCTCTGCCTAGGCAATCTTATTTGATGGCTTCAAGTATATTCTAAATGATGGCAACTCTCAAGTTATATTTTCATCCCAAGGTGTTCTCCTCTTTACTGATTTGGTATCTCTATTGGGATATACTACATGTGCCACAAACTCAAAATTTCTGGAGCTAAGCTCATCTATCCCTCTCTACAGTCTTTCAAATTTGTACCTTCTCCATCCCTGTGAATGGCATTGCCAACCACCTAGTTTCTTATGCCCTAAATCAAAGACTATCCTTATCACCTTTTTTCCCTCTTCTTGTACTTTCAATCACCAAGTCCTGTTCATCTTATCTCCTAAATATCTCTTGAATCTCTCCATTCTTCTGCATTTTCTTCACTGCACCAGAATACCACTCCCTTCCGGGGCACCATTATTTCTCTGTTGAACTACTGCAATAACCTCATTGTCTCCCTTTATCTACTCTTTCTCCATCCTCCAGTCAGTTCTCTACATTATAACTGGAGTGCACTTTTTAAGACATAAATCCGATCATGTCACTTCTCTGCTCAAAAGCCTTCAGTGGTTTCCTATTGCCTAAGGAAAATGTCTAAATTTATTACACATTTTAGAAAATCTTTTATGACCTGGCATCATCCACTTGCTCAATTTCATTTTTTTTTTGCCATACTTCTTTCTCTTTTACAATGATAGCCTCACAGTTTTGGCCTGTTGTATGGGTCTCTACTGATTGGAACTACAATCTGCCCACATCCTGCCAGTCTAACTTATCTTTCTGGTTTTAGCTGAAATTTCACCACCAATGGAAAGTCTTCCTAATGACACTCCCACTCCTAAATCCAGGAAAAATGTCCCTTCATTGTAGTTTCAGAGTGACTTGAGAGGTTAACATCTTACAGAATGCATCACCCATTATTGTAATTGCTGCTTTAATTGCAGAGAAGGCAAAGTCCTTCTTGCCTATGACTATATCCTCAGTGTGTTGCATGGTGCCTAAAATATAGTAGGTTCTTAAAAAATATCTGCTGAATGAATACATGAGTGAATAAATCACACCATACATCAGAGCCTATACTACCTTTCAAAAAGCCTAACAAGATATCGTGACAATGCTGCTTTGCCATAATTTCCCCATTTTACTTTGTTATTTGATGTCTTCCTGAAAGGATACACGTCTAGATCTTGGAAAACCTTTGCAAATACCAAGGGCATGATTGTGTATGATGATTAAATATTTGGTAAAGATGATTATGGCTGAAAATCTTGCCAATTACCCTGTGGGGAGGGCCTTTCTTTTGACTTGTAATTATGGTTACCTAACTTCTAGAAAGATTCACTGGGAAAATTTAAAAAAAGAATTTAAAAATAGGAAATGGCAAATTTTTAACTTATATAGCCAACTAAGGCACAGGCTGTCTCCCTTTTCAGCTATTTGTCATTTATTAACCTCAATGTATTTTGCTGAGAAGGAGCTATTTTCTTTGTTATGGGTATGCTGCCAGGAGCGTGGAACACAGGAAGACACAGATGAGAAGCGAGAGACCATTAAAGGCTAATTCAGCAAGTGAGTGTTTCAACCTCATGAACTTCTAAATTCTGTGAATTTTATTTTTAATGAAGAGGGGAAGCCAATTTCAAGCCCTGGGAAAAGAATCTTGCCTTTTCAACTGCCAGGCAGGTCAGCAGAGTTACAGGGCAGCTTTCTGGTCAGGCCTCTGTTGTCTCAGTCCCAACTCTTAGACAACAGCTGTTGGCTGAAACATCTTCTTGGATTCCTGAGCCTGTGATCTATAGTAAGGAAATCACTCCATGGCTGACAAAGAAGTGGGCCCTGCCAGAAAGGTAGATTGAGTGTTCCAACTCACTCCAGATGTCATGTCTTCAAAATTCCTACCTAATACCCAGGGTAGCCTGCTGTCCTTTAAAAGACAAAAATCAGCCTCCAGCCCAGTTAAATAACATGTGAGTTGAGCACTAGGTTCTTCATGATGCCAGACTGAGCAGCTCAGAAATGGGAGTGCCTGCCTCCCTCTGATGGTTCCTCTCAAGTGCCCATCTGCTCCCAAGAGATTTTCCGTTTAGATGAACAAGAAATAATGAATAACAAAAGGGGGAAAATATGCATTATGTGGCACCAGGAAGTCATCAGATAGGTTCAGAATAAGTATTTTTGGAAACACTAAGAAAATGGTCATAAGCATGCTAGCGTTTATAGGCATTCTGAGTCTTCTAGGAAACCAGGACCCTTATAATACCTTCTGTTGTCCATAGCTCCTAACTTTACCTAAAGCTGACTCTCTTCAAAGTGCCCTGTACTCTCAGTAATTTGTTACCTCGAGCAATAGAAAGCAAATACACTCCAATCACCCATTGCCCTTCAAAACTTCCCTATCCTATTTTCTTGAGCAGGGGACTATATTAGTTCCCTGGGGCATTGCGACAAAGTACTATGAACTGGGTGGCTTAAAACAACAGAAATTTATTGTCTTAGTTCTGGAGGCCAGACATCTGAAAACAAGGTGTGAGCAGGGCCATGCTTCTTCTGAAGGTGCTAGTGAAGGTTACTCTTCCAAGTTTCTCTCTTAGCTTCTGGCAGTTCTTTGGCTTGTGGCAGCAAAATTTCAATCTTCATGTGACATTCTCCTGTCTGTATGTCTGTTTCTTCACATGATGTTCTTGCAAGGACGCCAATCATATTGGATTAGGGGCCCACCTGACTTCCATATAACCTCATCTTAACCTAATTAATGACATCTGCAACAGTGCTATTTCCAAATGAGGTTATAGTCTGAGATACTGGCAGGGGCAGGGGGTGGTTAGGACTTCAACATACGAATTTGTGAGGAATATAATTCAATCCATAACAGATTCTGAATATCTCAATAAGGTAGGAAATGACTTAAAATGGTCCATTATCTCTGTAACTATATTTCAAAAGAAGCCTTTCACTGAAATTACTGACTATGGAGAAAGGCCAGGAGACCATCATTGTAGAGACTTGGGTACCTGGAGGCCACCCAGTCTAGAGAACACCAGAGATAGTAGGTGTCTTGGAGACAAAGGCTTAGTATTTTTAGGCAGGAAAGAAGGAATTTCAGGAAAAAGACTCCACAATGGGGAATTATTGTTTAATGTGTACAGAGTTTCAGTTTGGGATGATAAAAAAGTTCTGGAGTTGAATGGTGGAGATGGTTGCACAACAGTGTGAAAGCACTTAATACTGCTGAGCTGTGTACCTAAAAATTATTCTAATGGGAAATTATTCTAATGGGAAATTATATATATATTTTACCAGAATAATTAAAAAAAAGAAACTAACAAAAAGATGCCATGTAACTTTCCCTGAAGTGAGTCAGAGTTGTGGGTGAGGAGGGAGAGTAAGGCCCACAGTTGGGAATGAAAGTAGAGGGCAGAATCCCAAGGGGGTTCCCAGTCACCATTGACTCAGAAGGGAGTCAGGAATTATAGATTGAGGATGGTGACTGTGGATCCCTGTGAGGTTCTATAGTCTCTGTAATGCCTCAATATTGTTATTTTATTAATAAATAGTAGTGGCGATAATGAACAGTTGTTGAACACTAACTATGTACTAGGCACTCTGCTAAATACTTTTCATCATATAATTCATTTATTTTTTAAAGATTTTATTTATTTGAGAGAGAGAGCATGAGCGGGGGTGGGTGGTGGAGGGGGCAGAGGGAGAGGGAGAAGCAGACTCCCTGCTGAGCGGGGAGCCCGACCTAGAGCTTGGTCCCAGGACCCTGAGATCATAACCTGAGCTGAAGGCAGATGCTTAAATGATTGAGCCACCCAGGTGCCCATAATTTTAATTTTTATAACATCTATTAGTATAGTACTATTATTACTCACCATTTATTTGAAGAAATTAAAGGTCAAGATACTAAATAATTTGCCACCAGGTTCACACAGCTGGGAAGTGGTGGATTTTGAGGCAGTATTGGTAATTTATATAGGAAATAATCCATTTCATTTAGGCCTTCAATTCAGGTACAAACCTAGACTTTTTTGGAGTTTAAATTGTGGAGTAATTCTTAAGAAATTATAAATTAGACAAGTAATATATGAATATATTCTATAAAAATAAAGATATTGTTTTATTATCTCTATGTAACACATAATTTCTACCTCCTTTTTCTGGAAGCAGCCATTATTATCAGTTTGGTTGTAGACTTCCAAAATTTTCCTATTCATTTACATGTAAATATTACTTTGTTGAAACTATGATAGAATATGTCAGTAAAACCACTGGGAGCTTTTGCAGGGGGGATTAGAAAATTTTGGCTACTAATAAAATTTGTTCAGTGTTTTTTGGCCTATTCAACATTCTTTGTTATTCTTGGACTGATTTTGGGAATTTGTATTTTCCTTGAATGTGTCCTTTTTTTAAGGTTTCACATTGATCGTTATTAGATCATACATGGCATTCTCCTGTAATTGTTAAAGTGTCCACTTAATTTCTAGTTATGCCCCTTTTGTGTTCCTGATATTGCTTATTTTGCTATGTCTCTTTTTTAAATGCTATTTTCTAAATTTTAATTTATATTATTTATAATATTTTAATAAACATATATTATTTATACTTATATTAATTATTTTGGAGTACTCATTTTTGGTTTTTTATTTAGTTTTTTGAGTTTTATTTTGTATTTACAAATGTATATTTTTATCTGTATAATTTTTTATTTTACCTTCAGTAGACTTATTGTTTTCTTTCTATTGTATTGAGTTGACAGCTTAGTTCATTTATTTTCAATATTTCTAATATGAGCAGTTAAGACTAAATTTATTTTTGAGTACTATTTGGCCACATCCCTAAGGTTTTTTTGGTAATTTTTATTGAGGTATAACATATACATAACAAAGTAAATAAATAAAAAATGTACATCTCAATGAATTTTCACAAACTGAACACACTTGTGTAACTAACACCCTGATGAGGAAACAGAACCTATGACCAGCATCTCAGAAGCCCTCTCATGCCCACTTCAGTCATCACCAACCCCCACCTCCAAGAGTAAACACTATTCTAATTTATAATGTTGTACAGATTACTGTTGCCTGCTTTTGAACTTTATGTGAATGGAACAATACAGTATATACAATTTGAGTCTGGATTTTTTCACTTAATATTTTAAGATTCATCCATTTGTGGGTAATGGTTCATTATCTTTGCTGTGTAGTATTTCATTGTGTAAATATACAACAATTTATCCATTCTATTATTGATGGATATTTGGATTGTTTCCTGTTTTTAGCAATAACAAATAATGCTGCTTTGAACCATCTTGTACATATATTTAGGTGAACATAAGCATGCATTTTTGTTGGGTATATATGTAAGAGTGGAATTGCTAGATCATAGGTTATGTTTGTGTTCATCTGTTTCATGCCAGTTTCCCTAAGTATTTACCCTCAATGGTATATGAGATTTTTCATTTGCTCTGTGTCCTAACTAACACTTGGTATTTTTCTTTTTTTCATTTTAGCCATTCCAGTGATTATGTAATGGTATTATATTGCTGTTATTATTTGTGTTTCCATGATGATTAATCAAGTTGAGCACCCAGTCCTAAAATTTTGAGATTAGTTCTATTTTAAGTAGTTTATAATTCCCATTTTACTTATACTTTAGTCTAAGAGTTATTTAGGGTTATGTTCTTAAATTGTTCCAGGTGTAAAGATTTTAAAAAACTATCTTTTTTTGTAGTTGGTTACTAATTTTATTGCATTGAGAACAATGAATGCAATGTAGAACATTATATTTTTGGGATTTTTATATTCTTATGATCTAATGAATTATCATTTTTTAGTGAATAATTGTGTATGTTTAAAAGAATGTATATTCTCTGTTGAGTACAAAGTTCTACATATTGTTACTCAAATTTTCTTTATTATTTATTTTGTCTATTTGATCTCAATTTCTTAGAGAAGTATGTTAAATTCTCTTATTGTGATTGTGATTTATATAAAGTATGATGTCTTATTTTACATTTATCCATTTATATTTCTATATTTTGGTCCTCTGTACATAAGTGCAGAAAGGTCCATAACTGTTTTATCTTCTTGGTAGAGTGTTCTCTTTCTTTTTATCAAAATGGTGTTTCTGTCTTGGTCTCTGAATTATTTTTGCCTTGAATTTATATTTTGTCTGCTCTTGATACTGTCACACTGGTTTTCCTTTTGTTATCATTTGTCTGGTATTATCTTTTTCTAGCTCTTTATTTTCAATCTACATGAGTCGCTTTGGTTTTTTTAAAAGATTTTATTTATTTATTTGACAGAGAGAGACAGTGAGAGAGGGAACACAAGCAAGGGGAGTGTGAGAGGGAGAAGCAGGATTCCCGCTGAGAAGGGAGCCTGATGCGGGCTCTATCCCAGGACCCTGGGATCATGACCTGAGCCGCAGGCAGACACTTAACGGCTGAGCCACCCAGGCGCCCTTAGTCATTTTGTTTTAAGTGTGTCTCTTGCACATATCATCTAGTTGGATTGTATTTACTGTCTTTATTATTTTATTATTTCTTCTTTTTAAAAATTTATTTATTTGTCAGAGAGAGAGGGAGAGAGAGCACACACACAAGCAGCGGGGAGCAGCAGGCAGAGGGAGAAGCAGGCTCCCTGCTGAGCAAGGAGCCTGGTGCAGGACTTGATCCTAGGACCCACGACCTGAGCCAAAGGTAGACACTTAACTGACTGAGCCACCCAGGCACTCCAATTTTATTATTTTTAAAAAGATTTATTTGTTTATTTATTTATTTGGGAGAGAAACAGAGAGAGTGCACGCAGGTGGGGAGGGGCAGAGGGAAAGAAACTAAGCAGTCTTGGTGCTGAGCGCAGAGCCCCACGTGAGTTTCTAACTCACCACCCTGAGATCATGACCTGAACCACTTAGGCTTAACTGTCTGTACCACACAGGCTCCCCTTTACTGTCTTTAAATAGATAAGTTTAATTCATTCACATTTAAGGTGATTACTGATATGTATAGTTGTTCCTTTCCTATTTTCTGTTATAAACCTATCATGCTGCTACTTTAATTTTTTTCTTTTTAAAAATTTTATCTTTTAAGTAATCTTTGCACTGGACATTGGGCTTGAACTGACAACCCCAAGATCAAAAGTTGCATGCACCACCAACTGAGCCTGCCAGGCACTCTCCTTCTGCTTTTTGTTGAGTGGATTGAGCTTCTTTATTCCCCTCCCCTCTTTCAAGTTGGAAAATTATACATTTTATTTTTATGTTTTATTAATCACCCTTAAAATTTTAATATACACATAAAGATATAATTTTTAACACTAGAATTAGTAAGTATCTAATTCATCTTCCTGAAAATTTAATAAACTTAGCATGATTTTACTACCCTCTGCTTTCTATCCCCAGTTCTTATATTGATAATTTTAGGTTTGAATCTCACTACTTCCTCCTGGATTTAATTTTCTTCTTTCTGTAATTCATCCACCAGTAATTCTTTCAGCATGGGTTTGTGGTTGGTAAAATTTCTGAATCTATTCATTGCTGAAAATGTCTTTATTCTACCTTACTTGTTGACTGATAGAATTCTAGGTTCAGAAAGATTTTCCACTGGCAATACGAAGAGCTTCTTGTTTTCTTGAATCCTGTATTGCAGATGGAAGTCTAATTTCAAACTGATTGTCATTGATAATCTGACTCTTCTTTCTGTTCTTTGGTCTTAGCTTTTAGCACTTTAAACTTGGTTTCTGAAATTGTACTACAACGTGTCTAAGGCTGTGTGTGTGTGTAATTTATCCTGCTTGGCACTTGATGGGCCTTTTCCTTTTCCTTTTTTTTTGAAGATTTTATTCATTTATTTGTCAGAGAGAGAGAGCACAAGCAGGTGGAGAGGCAGGTAGAGGGAGCAGCAAGCAGAGGGAGAAGCAGGCTCTCCCCTGAGCAAGGAGCCCAATGTGGGACCCGATCCCAGGACCTGCATATGCTTAACCAACTGAGCCACCCAGGTGTCCTTTGATGGACCTTTTCAATCAAAGACTCATTATAATTCCTCAATATGGGAAAATTTTGCCAATTATTTATTCAAATATTGCCTCCTCTCTATTTTGTCTGTTCTCTTCTTTCAAAACTCCTCTTAGACTGACATTAAAACTTCTGGGTCTGTCCTCTGTGTCTTTGTACTTTCACAGTTTCTATCACCTTAACTCTCTGGGCTCTCCTAGATGATATCTCAGTTGAGTCTTGCAGCTTGCTTTTTTGCTTTTGATGTAAATCTAATCTGCTATTTAGTCTATCTATTGAGCTATTTATCTCAACAGTTCTATTTTAATTTTCAAGATCTCTAATTAGCTTTTTTTAAATAATGTTTTTTATTGTATTATGTTAGTCACTATACAGTACATCCCTAGTTTTTGATGTAAAGTTCCATGATTCATTACTTGCATATAACACCCAGTGCACCATGCAATACGTTCCCTCCTTACTACCAATCACCAGCCTATCCCATTCCCCCACCCCCCTCCCCTCTGAAGCCCTCAGTTTGTTTTCCAGAGTCCATAGTCTCTCATGTGTCCAAAATAGCTAAATCGTGGAAGGAGCCAAGATGCCCTTCAACAGATGACTGGATTAAGAAGATGTGGTCCATATATACAATGGAATATTACTCAGGTATAAGAACGAATGAATTCTCAACATTTGCTGCAACATGGATGGGAGTGTAGGAGATAATGCTAAGTGAAATAAGTCAAGCAGAGAAAGACAATTATATGGTTTCTAATTAGCTTTAAAAATAATCTTCAGTTCTTATTCAAAATCTTTTATTCTTATTTAATGGAAGTGATATCCTTCCATGCCTTTCTGAGGGAATAAACTGAACTTATATGAAGGTTTTATCCTGATTTCTCTTTTAATTTTGTTTCCTCTAACTTAAATTCTTTCATTTATTGAGTTTGTTGTTTCTTTTCAGTGGTATGAGTTTTCCTTAAATGTTTGACAGTTCTTGCCTCTGTGCAATCTGTTTGAGAGACTATATGGAAGTTGCTACTGTTTGTTGTGACTATTTTAAGGGACAGTAGGACATATTGCTGGCTAGAGTACGTGGGTGGTTATTCTTTTGGATGTGGGTGTTCTCTAGGGGTTGCTAGCCTCTTGAATAGGGTTGCCAGATTGAGTAAATAAAAGGATTCCTGGTTAAATTTGAATTTCAGATAAGCAGTGAA
This sequence comes from Ailuropoda melanoleuca, assembly GCF_002007445.2. NCBI lineage: Eukaryota > Metazoa > Chordata > Mammalia > Carnivora > Ursidae > Ailuropoda > Ailuropoda melanoleuca. The sequence continues at coordinate 92,171,940 of NC_048238.1, read as the reverse complement.
CTTTTTTTTGTATAAGTATGTCCCACATATTGCATGTTAAAACCCTTAAGGATTAGATTTTTACATATTAATTTTAATTTCAGTTAAGTTTGGCTTTCAGACAAATAATGAATGCTTTTTTAGCATAGTATGTCCCATGCAATATATGGGAGAGAATTACAGAAAAAAATTCGTTGCTTATGTAAAATTCCAATTTAACTGGGTGTCGGGTAATCTGTTTGCCAGTCTTACACCTAAAGCATTACTGTCTCTTTGATTTAAGTTCCCAGACTCACTGTTCCTACCTGGAGGCAGACACTGTTGCTATTATCGCTACTACTTGGCCTGTAGAGGGAGGAGATAAGAGGGATGTACAGAGCTGATTTGTACAGATGTACAGACCCTATTTGATCTTGCTCAATCATCTCATAGTTATCCCTAAGCTCTTCCTATTTCTACCACCTGAGGGCATGAAGCATCGTTTTTACTGTCCTCATCTACTAGAGCAGAATTTTACTGCCTATATTGTGTGGACTGTAGTTTCTCTCTTCAATAGTATTCCACCTGCTTTATGTCTTTCAAGGATTCCTCTATATTTCAGTGTTTTTTTTGCTGGATAGAGAGACTGAAGCATATATTAGGTCTTTCATCTTGAAGGCCATAATCCTGCACTTTATCTACCAGATGATACTACTGTTAATTTTTTCCTGGTATGATCATTAGTTTCTGGTTGTTTGAGGTATTTTGCAAGGAAGAAACTGGGTAGTTTGTGTCACCCTTGCAGCCGGGCTTTAGGGGTGAACAGAGCACTATGGAATAGAATGGAAGGTGGCATTTGTGGAGGGGAGAAGCAAGCCATCTGTGGCAAAGGGCCTATGCTTCTATAGGCACTGGAATCTGTGATCTGGGTTTGAACCCGTCACCACTTATTAGCTTTGTAACCTTGGACAGCTTATTTAACTCCTCTGGATTTCAGTTCCTCATATGTAAAAGGAGATATTACCTATTTTCCTGATTCTGACATTTTAACATCTCTGTATTTGATATGTTTCTTACAATTAGTGTATATGATTCATATAGGATTTGTTAAATTGATAGTGAATTTTATTTTTTTAAAGATTTATTTATTTATTTATTTATTCAACAGAGATAGAGACAGCCAGCGAGAGAGGGAACACAAGCAGGAGGAGTGGGAGAGGAAGAAGCAGGCTTATAGCGGAGGAGCCTGATGTGGGGCTCGATCCCATAACGCCGGGATCACGCCCTGAGCCGAAGGCAGACGCCTAACCGCTGTGCCACCCAGGCACCCTGGATAGTGAATCTTAAAATCAATGACATCTTAGAATTAGGACTAGGGTACTATTATCTGTTTCATAGAGTTTTGTAAAGATTCAGTAAGGTAATGCACATGAAGTGCCTAGCTGAGGGCCTGGCACAGAAATAAGGGTTCAATGAGTATTAGCCAGTGTTTGTGAAAGCATAGGAAACTGATCTGGGTCTGAGAATGGATCCTGGGTCTTAAGAGGGAAAACGCCTTTGGGTACCCTGACAGTGACAAATAGTAAGAATTTTAGACTTGAGACAAGCTCATGGGGTAGTCTTTTGATTGGGGACAGGAGTTGCAGTGGTCCTCTGGTTAGAAAATCAGGCTAGCTTTGCCTGAAGGCTCTGCGTAAGTTTATTTGGCTTAATTTATACTTCCTAGAAGCAATATAATTACTAAGCATGAAGAATTTATGGTTACTTTCTAGACAAGTGACCAATCAGGAACAACTCTTATTCTGGTCTGTGGATCTTTAGTGAAAAATCTAGAGGCATTTTCATAGGAAGAGAGGCAAAGAATGAACATGTTTGCATTCCTTTTTAAGAGTTGACTTGTAACATTGGGGGTGTCACATAGGCCTTCAGCTCTGTGCAGTTGTGTTTGGGATTTATCTGCATGGTATAAAGCCTACAATGTCAAGAATGATTGGTTTGCTTTTGGCTTTATGTGATTCCAATCAATAATTACACCTATTGATCAAAGGCATACATTCAAAACATTAATTTACATTGAGCACCTTAACTTCATAAAATGGCAACACTGGATTGGCTGAAATTGATTTCCTTTTTGTTTTCAAAAGAAAATTCTGAGTACTTTGGATATCCTCAGTGTGATTCAGAGCTCAAAGGTGGTTTATCCACCAATATCACAGAGAAGAAAGCTCTGTAAACATTATTAGGATGCAAGATGGAATTCTAATGGAAGTTGTTTGTGTGTCATTTGTAAAGTTTATTTCCTGAGGTGGGGATCTCTTTCTGGCCTTAGAAGGAGTTGAACATGAAAAACAGTGCCCTGGTCAGTGAGGAAAACACCTTGGATTCACAAGATGGCTGAGCTGAAGGGTGACTTTTTTCTAGGCCTAGAGTGCTTGTACTCCAAGCTGAATTCATTATGCTTCCCTTAAGAAGCTGAACAAAGACAGGCTGGGTCTGCTTCTGGGGCCAAGGATGCCATGCAGTAGTTTTCCAATTGTATTTGGTAGAGACTTAACGTTCCATGGATGACACCCAGGAGATTCTGGGTGTAGAGGTGGGGGAAGCTGATTTATAGGATAATTAATTGGTTCTATACTTATTTCAAATAATGATTTTATGTTGTCATTGTCAACATTGTCCGTAAGTAAACTCACAGTTATAACCTAGCCTGGTTTTGTGTTTGCTGATGGAACAACCCCCTCAAACACACACACACAGTCTATTTGGCTGATTCTCCTCTTTCTGGAGGGTCTCTTTTAGCCAGCAACTAAAGCCCTCCTTTCTTCAACCTGCATATCTGAAGCCTATTTGTGATAGATTGATTGCATTGATGGACCTAACTCTTCATCTGCCCCATTGTAGGCAGTATGTTCTGTCCCATCTCTGGACTCTGGGCTCAGCCATATCATGCTTTGCCCAACAGTATGTTAACAAACATGGTGGATGCAGAGGCTTCCATTTCTTCCGGCTCATTCTTGCATCTGTGCTTTTGTTCCCTTACCTTATCCATGAGAACATGCTTCGGCTAGCCTGCTGGTGGTATGTGAAAAACTACTCCTCACTCAAGTTGAGGCCAAACTAGATCAACCAATACTCAGCTGATCTTCTAGACGTGAATGAGGCTAGCCAAGACCATTCAGCTGACTTCAGTTGACTCTAGACATATGAAGAAATCCAGCCTAGATGATCAGAACTTCCCAGCTAAACTATATACTTGAGAGCAATAATAAATGATTGTTGCTTTGAGCTACTGAGTTTTGGGGTGGTTTATTGCACAGAAGCATTGTGGGAATAGGTAACAGACACACTCCCAATCACTGAAGCTTGGTTCTAATCAGTGCAAAGCCTTTCCTAGTAACTCTTACAGAAGAGGGCACTCTTTCCTCAGAACTATAGCACCTACTGCTTGCGCTGTCTGTTCAGACTTTGTAATTTTCAGCATTATTTTGGAATCATATTTCATTGACTCCAAGATGCCATTGGTGGAAAAATACACCATTATCTTATGAATCACTAAGAAAAATAAAATACCACCAAATATGTTACAACATGCCACTCATTAGAAGACACATCCTAATTTTAGAACATTTTAAATGTGTTTCTTAGGATCAGTGAAATATGGTAATAAACCCTACAGAGTTTTATGTCTTATTTCTCCAACAAAATTGTCATTGAGGACAAATACTGGGCTTTCATTTTCTTTGAGGAGCTGCATAGTTAGCATAACTTTGGAATAAAGCAGACCTTTGGATTCTTATTCACTCACTTAACTAGTATGAGCTGAGGCAAGTAACCTAAATTCTCTGAGATCGTTTTCTCTCTATAAAGACAGAGATAACAATTCTTATCTTAAAAGGTCACTGAGAATTTATTAGATCATGCAAAGAACATGGTGGGCATTAAGTAATGAATCATGGAACTTTACATCAAAAACTAGGGATGTACTGTATGGTGACTAACATAATAAAAAAAAATAAAAAAAAAAGAAAGACCCAGACGAAACCCAGCAACAGAAAAACGGGGCGAGCCTACCGGGGTGTGTCCAATGAAACACATGCTGGGGCTGGCAGGACCATGAGAAGGTGGGCTCCAGCCTCTTCCTTTTCCTGATGTGAATTCAGAGGTGCGGAGAGGAGAGGGGGCTTTCAGACCTGTGGAGCGAAGGTATTCAGCGCCTGCGTTGATGCTGAACAGATGTGAGTGTAAGCCCCGCTCTGCCACGCCTTGTTTGCCTTTGGGCAAGTTCGAGTCCCAGAATCTTAACTTACTTCAAATATAAAATGGAGCAGGTCGATTCTACGTAACCAGATTGTTATCAAGATGAATGAGTCAGGCGCCTGGGTGGCTCAGTTGGTTGAGTGTCTGGCTCTTGATCTCAGCTCTGGTCTTGATCTCAGGGTGATGAGTTCAAGCCCTGCATTGGGCTCCATGCTGGGCATGGAGCCTACTTAAAAAAAAAAAAGAGGAATGCATTAACCTTTATAGTGTTTCCGAAATATAATAAGGATGGGAACCTGTAGGTCTCAAGGGCATAGCAGAGAGTAGTGTGTTCGTGTTGATGATGTGGTAGTGACTTGGAATAAAAGGCAATATTTAGGTAGATCTAGTTTTCTGTAGCTATGGGATGTGGGATACAGACCCGACATGTGATGGTGTGGCATTAAAACCAGTGTGTCCAGTCTACAAACCAATGCAGCATTAACAACAACCAGAATCCTTAGCTTTAGATTTGTTATTCATTCTGTAAAGCAAATTCAAGTATAGAAAAGCTACATACTTTAAAAATTCGGTTCGTTTTGCCGAAGGGGATATATACAAATCTTATAAGTTGGTTCTGGCCAGTGTTGATACAGAACTCCAAAGCTGATTAAAAATATTTTCTCTCGGGGCACCTGGGTGGCACAGCGGTTAAGCGTCTGCCTTCGGCTCAGGGCGTGATCCCGGCATTATGGGATCGAGCCCCACATCAGGCTCCTCTGCTATGAGCCTGCTTCTTCCTCTCCCACTCCCTGCTTGTGTTCCCTCTCTCGCTGGCTGTCTCTATCTCTGTCGAATAAATAAATAAAATCTTTAAAAAAAATTTTTTCTCTCAGGAAGGGAAAAATGAAGGGGGGGAAAACAGGGGGAGACGAACCATGAGAGACTATGGACTCCGGAAAACAAACTAAGGGCTTCAGAAGGGAGGGGGTGTGGGGGATGGGCTAGCCCAGTGATGGGTATTAAGGAGGGCACGTATTGCATGGAGCACTGGGTGTTATACGCAAACAATTAAACATGGAACACTACATCAAAAACTAAGGATGTACTGTATGGTGACTAACATAATAAAAATAAATAAAAAATAATGTTTAATTTCTTTGATTAGGTAATGCAGGTACATGATAAAAATTTCAAAATGTACACAAGGGAGTATAGTGCAAAATAAGCCTTGCACTCGCTCCTGTCCTCCAGTTAGTCACTCACTTTCCCTCCCAGGAGACAACCACAACTACCAGTTTCTTGAAAATCTTTCCAAAGATGTTTATAGTAGTCATTTAATAAATATTATTTTCTTTCTGCCTCTTTTGAACCCCCCACAACACCTCATAGAAAGCTGGGTCCTTTATAAAGGTCAAGGTGTTGATCACTCATTACTGTATAGAACTCTAGATGGAAATAGGTAGTACAGGAAATTGAACTGAACAGACCAGTGTCAGATGTTTCTGGGGGGAAAATGTTTGTCAGTCCATCTTCGCATAATTGCCTCTTTTTTTTTTTTCATGAGCACTAAGTGTGGAAAATTTTCAATTAACGGAGGGTTCATTACTTGGGTGTAAGTTAATATAAGTTTTACTGTAACTGCCACTTCTTCAAAAGTGCTGAGACAGGGAATGCAAACTTCACTTACCACAACTGAAAAGCTAGCCAAGCAGAGGAAACCAAACTAATAATGTGGCTGATATTGTCAGCTGCTATACATACGCAGATAGAGAAAACCCATATTGACATAATAATAATAAATATGTAAAAAAAGTTCATGGTTTACCAATAAAATCATTTACCATGTTGCTGACTTTACTGGAAAATGATGCTTTATAACCAGTCCTCCATTTGATTGATACCTAATTAAAAATTCACTAGGCTCAACTTCAAGTACTTCAAGCTATATTAAAGTCATTGCTATACCAATGGAAGCATAGTATCATTTAAAACCAAAGCAAGTATGATCATTTATTTAAAGCTGAGAAATAGTTCTGAAAATTGCAAAGTTGCATAAAATCTGTGGCCACATACAGAAAAACAACGATGTGGTTTAGTGTAAAGAACTAGGGACTCAGAAGGACCTGGTCTCAGTTCTGACTCTGTAGTGGTCACATTGCATGGTCTTGGGTAAATCACTTCTCTCTGGTCTCCAGTTTCATCACTGGTATAATGAAGACAATAATATCTTTTTTTAAATTATGATGTTAGTCACCATACAGTACATCATTAACTTTTAATGTAGTGTTCCATGATTCATTTTTTTTAACCTCACAGGATTTTTGTGAGATTCAATAAGATGTTACATGTAAACTAGTTCAAATGGTATAAAATAGTACCCAAATGTAGTTCCAAAAGCATTTAGTGAGCTCTTACCGTGTGCTAAGGACTGCATGGTGCTAAGGGTATATAGGTGAACAAGCCAAAATCCCTGCCCTCAAAGAACCCATAGATGAGCTGCCAGAAAGAAATGTTAGTGTGGTGTCATTAGAGTTGCTAGATAAAATACAGGATGCCCAATTAAGTTTGAATTTGAGATAAACAAATAATTTCTAACATAAATATGTTCTAAATGTCACATGGGACATACTTATACTAAAAATAATTCATTATTCATCTAGAATTTAACTGGGTGTCCTGTATTTTTATTTGCTAAATTTGGCAACCTATTTATCACATAACAGCAGAATTATGTATAGTAAAGGCACTGTGCAGTGGAGAAATTAATGAATTCTGTCTTGAGGTATCAGGGAAGGCTTTGTGGAGTAGATGAAGAGAGATGAACAAGCATTTGACAGGTGAACATGATTGTGTGGGGTAGGGAAAGGAGAAAAGGGCATTTCATGCAGAGAGAAAAGCAGCATCACAAGGCAAGGAACACCTGGGAGAGTGTAAGCAACTCCAGGCTTTTCATTGTTGCTGAAATGTCAAATGTGAGGTAGGGAGTGACAAAATTTGAAGTTCCTGAAAAGGGATTTATATGGCCTTCATGAAGGGCCTTATGTGGACTTTAAAATGCCTAATCTGTAAACCACAATGAAGGTGGAGATACAGCCAAGGAGACTATGGGATTAAATTTTCTGGATGGATGGGTGGGTGGATACAGTTGACCACAAGGACAAAATATTAGGCTTTCTCAATGTAGAGAAAAGATGGGTTATAGGATAGAGATTTTTGTTATCAGGAGCAGGGGTGGAAGGATGGGGAGAAAGAGAAAAAGGAGCTGTTGTCTATGTTGGATCCTAGAAAGGGCAGATAGAGGACCTTTCTGAAGTTAGAGGACTGATGACATAATTTTACAACAACAAAAAAAACTAAAGAAATATAGACTTCACCAGTGGAGAGTACATATAAATTTTATTACCCCAAGGGGTAGTATAGGCTGAAAAGATAAATAGAAGAAGTTAAAAAAGTGCTGATATACGGACAGAAATCCCAGGGTGTAGCCTAAACTATAAAATTCAGTTAACTCATACACATCTGGAGGGCTGGACAGGTGGGTAGCTAGGTATTAGTTTAGAGAAGGAAGCAAGGAGTTTGCTGGGCAGGTCAAATGACTGGATAATTGGACTATGACCATTAGCCAAAGATATACTAGAGCCAGCTCATTCTGGCTTACGAGAGCTAATTGTTAACTTTTCAGGAAATTTTGCAAGCTAATTTTTAAGCAGAGCCATTATTAAAAATTAAATTGTATAAACTTAAAATTATATTTAAAACAAATACACAAAAGTCATTACTTCCTAATTGTTTTATTACATTTTGCTTATATGTGTTCTTGAGATTATTCACTCATATTTGTGTGTGGGAATACTGTGTATTGGTGTGCTATTGCATATATCTTCCCAACTCTGTGTTCAGTGATGTCAAGTTGAAGGTTTGAGATTGGCAATAGTAAGAATATTTTCACCATGGAAATCAGCAAATACTACAAATAAGGGCTTTTTTTCCTCAGAGAGCTGGTTGCTAAACATTTAGCATTTAGTCATTGGGCAATAAACGGACTTGCTTCTTTCCCAATAGGCAGAGTAATGGTAAGGTTGTATTATTAGATTGAACCATATAAAATTGATTATATTCCATCATTTTGGCCTATAAAAGTGATGATTTCATATGGTTCAACCTAATACAAAAAGGCACCCCATCTTTTGGGCTGATAGAACCTTGAGCTAGGGAACACTGGTTTGGCTAGTGGACACTGGCTAGATTTCATCTCACATCTTTGTCTCAGATCTTCTAAACCCACAAAATGCACAATCATATGTGGGAGCCTTGTACCTACCTGTGATAGTGATTGCTAATTATCTACCAAATATATTCTCCTTCATCAGCAATAGAACCCCAGTTCTTCAGCTGGCTACATATTCAAGAATAAGAACTACATGGGGCACCTGGGTGGCTCAGTCAGTTGAGCATCTGACTCTTGATTTTGGCTTAGGTCATGATCCTGACTCTTGATTTTGGCTCAGGTCATGATCTCTGCATGGTGAGATCGAGTCCCACATTGGGTTCCATGCTGGGCATGGAGCCTGCTTAAGATTCTCTCTCTCCCTCTCTCTCTGCCACTCCCCACCCCTCTTTCTCTAAAAAAAAAATAAAAAAAAGAAAGAAAGAAAGAAAGAAAGAAAGAAAGAAAGAAAGAAAGAAAAAAAGAAAAAGAACTACATTTCCCAGCCACTTTTGCAACTAGGTGTAACCACGTGACTAAGTTCTGGTCAATTGGTTATAAGCATAAGCAGTATGTGCAACTTGTAGGAAATGTCCTTAAAAAGGAGGGGCATGCCTTTCCCATTCCTTTTCTACTTTCTGCTGGATGGAATGCGATCAAAAATGACTAAAACCCTAGTAGCCAACCAAGGCTGAAATTGTCAAGATGGAGTAATAGAATAGGAATCTAGGTCTCTGACATAGTAGGGGTATCATACCAGTCCTACTTGAACATGAGAGGAAACTATGCCCCATGTTGTTTAAGTCACTATTACTTCCTTTTCATTTCTACTTTTCCATACAAAACTAATCCTAACCAGGAACTAATAGAGTAGTTTTGAGAATTCAGTGTGGTAATACAATGATCACAGTGCTTGACCACAGAACACTTGCACAATACATATCTAATATTATTAGGACCTCATGTTGGTAACAGAGTTAGGATCCACCAGCTTGGTTTAGGGATAATGCTAGGGTGTGAAGAGAGGGATTATCAAGGGCATTGTGGTGGGTTGATATTCATATAGGCTGTTGCTATATTCTTTTGGGACAAATGTCAGAGTCTGAGGGAGAGGAGCTCCTAAGTAGTATCTGGAATGTACCAGCACATTCTGGTGTGCCAGATACAGAGTGCCAATACAGAAGAGGCCTGCTGCAGTAGTGGTGATGACACTAACAGTACCATGGAGTTAGAGTGCTGTGACAGCAAATCGTAGTAGATTCTTTGGACAGTGACAGTGTGGTAGGCCCCAGAGATAATGCCCAGGACCTGGTCTCCAGGAACCATGTGGATATAAGGCCTAAGGCAGATGTGGCAAACAAACAAACAAACAAACAAATGAACAAAAAACCCCCAAGGATCCTTCTTCCTTTATCCTTCACCATAGTTAACTCAAGCCAGAAAGAGGAATTTAAGTGGGGCTAGCATTCCTCTAATTCTGCAAGTGGGAACTGAGCCAGAGAAGGGCAATTTTGTTACTGTGTGTGTGTGTGTGTGTGTGTGTGTGTGTGTGTGTGTGTGTGTGACTGTATTCCAACCTAGGCTGGTGGTCTGGACAACAACTGTTGTTCATAAATCCAGGAATGACAAGCTGAAAATGAACCAGGGAATGTCAGGACGTTTATAAAGACTTATAATCGTTGAAGTCAAAGGCTGAAAGAGTAATTTCCCTGCTACTACAGCCTGCTGAAGAAGCACCTACTGTCATTCCCCCATTTGGAATTCTGATATAACTGGCTCACTGAGGAATATGAAGTTACTAGGGGTATTAACATGTAAAGGGTTCATGTGTACTGAACATTCATTCCAAATTTGCTTTGTTGAGTTCTTTTTATTCATAACCTTCTGGTCCTTTTCAGTTAGTCAAATTTAGTCTATTAAAAGGGTCCAATTTCATATCTGACTCAAAGATTGCTCCTTGCCCTATTGCTATGCAGATGAGTGGATTAGAGAACTAGGAGAAGATGCAGGGGCACAGTATTATTCTCCTCCGTTCTTACCTCTCCTGCTTGTAATTTATCTTCTCTGGTATTGCTTTCTAGTTGTCTGGTAAGTGTAGGGATATACCCCTGGCCACACCCTGGCTAGATTTGCTTCTAGCTCTTGCTGGTAGTTTCTGCTACTATGTTTTTATTCTCTGTGTGCACAGGCGGTGTACATGGCTCCTGTGGGAGTGATAGGTGGCTTCACTGAAGTATCCTGTTACTGAGAACGCTCTCAGAGAGGAACAGCCTGGTCTCTCAGTCATTCCCAGAAGTCCATGTGCCTAACCTCTTTGCTGGGTGGGTTGCCATGGCTATTGGTCCTGAAGCTGCCTGTGTAGCACTAAGGCTCCTGCTCTCCTACTTCATGCTCCTTTACTTGGAGTCATAGAACTGCTGTGGTCCATTTCTTTGACTTTCAAGGGCATCGAGGATCTATAGTGGGAGTATCATTCTGTTCTCCTGGGTTACCTTAGGCTACAATCGTTTAACATCCTATTGAGATGGACTACTCTAGCAAGTTGCCTGCCTTCAGAAATCTTCAGGTGGGGAGCAGGCCCCAGCCTCCATATTCACAAGCACCCTCTGCCCTTAGAGAACCTATATTATACTCCCTTAAGGATTCTCACCTTGTTGCACCCAAAGACATGAGAGTAAATATACAAGGTCTACACTCTTAAAGCATCCTCCTGAGAACAAGATTCTAGTCCACTCTTCTTACAGATTCTTTCTAAATCTATGAGAGATTCTCTTAGGGACTACCCCCTCTTTTACTTGACTTTGGTGGGAGGGAGAGAAGAAACTTTTCCTTTTTTCCACCAGGCTGAAAACTCTAATAAATTTCTCTTTCTCTTCCTCCAGGCCTCAGGGGAGTAGACTGGAAGCAGAAGGTGGTTGAGGATGGTAGATGACAATATGTCCAGTAAGCCCTGGGGGAAAATATCTGGTCCCATCTGTTGGTGGCTCTCTTTAGACTATGAGGTAATCTAGACGACAAGACACTTCGAGTCTGGAGCTAGAGTCCCCGAGTTCAAATCCTGACTCTTGCAGTTAAAAACTGTGTCACTGCACAGCCCACTTAACTTTTCTCTGCCTCAGTTTCCTCATATCTAAAGTAGGGGTAATAATAATGTTTACATTATAGGGTTATTGTGAGAACTAATTGGATTAAGGTTTATAAAGCACTTAGTATGGTGCCTGGCACATAATAAATGTCATGCAAGTGGTCATTGTTATTATTATTACCTGTCCTCAGCTTTGGACCATAGTCACCAATTTTGGAACAATAATAGAAGTCCCCTTCAACATTCTGTTATGTCTGATGGATAGATCATGAAACTGACCTAGGAATAAGGAAGGACATTTAGAATAACATTTATTAAATTGAGGCTGAGCAAAGAAACAAACTCACTGTACCTTTTGAATGTCCCATTAGAAAGATCAGGAAGATAATCTTGGGTGGGTCATTGGTCTATCTATCCCTAGTTAGTAAATCAAGCTGGTTTCCCTCTGGCAGAAGGGATGCTGTGTCAGAAGAATATATTCATTCAAATTAGGAGCCAATGCATTCTTAATAAATGCTCCACATGCTCTAAAGTGAATTATATGCTGCATAAACTCTGGCAGGATTTTTCAAACTTTCCACTGGATAGAAAATCTTGTTTTGTTAATATATTGAATAACAGCATTCTGTAAACAACTCATATTTTTTAGATTTACTCTTGTTAAAGAATGCCATACTTAAGTGCTTGGAAGTGACACTTGAAAATGAAATACTGCAGCAAATAATGGGGAAATTGTCGATGTATTTTATACCTCTCTTTCCCAAATCAAAAGGTCTCATAAATACAGTCTCTAAAAGTGTCAGTGGGGGAGTTAACATAACTGTACAAGCAATAAGCCTGACCTTTCAATGTAATTTATTTTTTATTTGTTCAATCCTTTTTTATTAAAACTAGCACATCTGAAGCAGAATTAAATCCTATTATAACAGGTGTGTGATCATATCATGTTCTCCCTGCCAGCGATCCACTTTATTAAAAGTTACTTTGTTTCAAGGAGGATAACCTGATCAGGGCAGTGGGATGCCTTTGGAAGACTGAGGACAGCAGGGGAAGGATGGTTTTATTTTCTTGTGAGCAACTGCTGTTACCAGAGAAATCAAAGAATATTTATGAACATTTCTTTTGTGTTTGGAAAGCCATGGTGGGATGTAGTCTTTCCTCTGTGTTTATAAAGATTATTTCTCTCTGGAGTTATTTAGACCTGGGGACAGGTGGATCATCAAGCTGTCCTGCATTGTGATCCACACATTACTTAGCTTGCAATCATTTTCATGTACAGTGTTCTTAAACTCTAGTGACCACTTGAAGGGGGAAAAACCTTTGAAACACTACTTAGATACAGATCCACTTAGTAGAAACTAGCTTTCAGTATTTGGCCTGTGTTAGGAAACCTAATTCTACTAGATCTTTATTCTTTTTTATTTAAATTCAGTTAGCCAGCATATAGTACATCATTAGTTTCAGATGTAGAGTTCAGTAATTCATCAGTTGAATATAACACCCAGGGCTCATCACATCTACTAGATCTTTAGAAAAAGATTTAGAGTTTTAAAAAAAACTCCATCAATGAGTGGTTTGACTTGTTTTCTCTTGGCTTTGTCTTTTTGTTTCTATATCCTTTTCTCTGCCTAGTCGTCTTACTATGCAGTTCAATTCCCACATTTTCCAGGAAGCTGTCCACAGTGACCTCTTCCTTCCTTCCAAATTTGGCCATTTACAGTTTATATCCAGCAACTGGCCACTGATCTAAATGGATTTGTCATAACTCCCTCATCAATCTGGGAACTCCTGGAGGGCAGAAGGTCAAGCCAGGCTAATTCCTCTTTGCAGTGAGTTTGAGGGAATATAGGGGCTGGTCAAGGAAAAAATATATGACCACAAGGTGTCATTAACACACAATAAGATTTATTTGGTTGACAGTTTGATAGGTTTCATGGTGAGGATGGGGTGGGTGTAGGGGAGAAGTCCCTTCTGGCATGAAACCTTCCAAAGGCTACAATATAGCGGCCGCTACCCAGAAAGGAAGGAGGGAAGGGCAGCAAAGAACTTCCAGGAGAGGGAGAATTGAGAGGGAGTTTACATGTCTAGGTAACGTTCCTCAGCAGTATAATGGGGATCCTCTGGGTTAGAGAGCTCTGAAGGGCAGCAGTGGCTTATGGGTATACAAGCAGGTAGGCTCTAAGTGGCAAAAATCTGCCTATTTGAGATGTATTTAAAACAACTGGATGTGTAAAGAGGTGCCTGGGTGGCTCTGTCAGTTAAACATCCAACTCTTAGTTTTGACTCAGGTTGTGACCTTGGGCTCTGTGCTCAGCAGGGAGTCTGCTTGAGATTCTCTCTCTCCCTCTCCTTCTGCCCCTCCCTCTGCTTATGCATGTGCTCTCTCTCTCTTTTTCAAGTAACTAAATAAATCTTAAAAAAACACAATTGGATATGTAAAGAGTTGAATTTGGTACCTATTGGCTTTTGAGCTAACAGATCCCAGCCTGCTATAAATAAGTCAACAACGTAGGACTCATATACAGAAGTCATCTTTGGCTCATTTATATAACATCTTTTAGGACTGTTAAAGGATACTACGCAATGACTGAAACAAAAAGCTGAATTTATTGCTTGCTTAAGCAAGGGAAAGTTTCACTTTTAAGGTGTAGATTATCTGAGAAAAGCAGATGATTCACTTTATGTAGGATTTTGGAAAATGTGGAATTCATCCATTGGTGCAATCCAGAAGCAAAAGTGTTTAGGGACTTTACATCTTTAGCTATGGCAACATGGTTACTGGAGTGTATCTGCTGTTGACTGACTGACTTTCCCAGGCATGGGGCTACCACTGGTTGGCTTTCAGAAGCATGATTACTAGTACAAGGCATCGCTGACAAAAGTAATGGGTTTAAAACTGGCTCTGGGGGTTACTTGTTGCTAAGTCCAAGAAAAAAACATTTTTTTCCTTAGGAAATTTTTATTCTTAGCACCTAGCACAGTATTTTTCAAGCAAGGAACACTCACTAAGCACTTGCAGAATAAATGAGTAGCATATGCATATCATTTGAAGGCACACTGGCTTGTAGTCTCCCCAGTTTTGAAGCATCTTCCTGTTTTTTTTTAACAGAGAGAGAGACAGCCAGCGAGAGAGGGAACACAGGCAGGGGGAGTGGGAGAGGAAGAAGCAGGCTCTCGATGGAGGAGCCTGATGCGGGGCTCGATCCCAGAACGCCAGGATCATGCCCTGAGCCGAAGGCAGGCGCTTAACGTCTGAGCCACCCAGGCGCCCCTCTTCCTGGGGTTTAAATGTGAAAGAATAATAGCATCTATCACATGTCCTTATCTCCTGTATTTCCAAACAAAGCACTTTTACATCCATCATCTTACTTGATTGTCTCTTTGCCTTCTGGGGCAGGGAAGGAAAGGAATATTGTTATCTCTATTAGTAAATGAGAGGTGAAGTGAAAGTTCAAGGTCACAAAGTATTGGATCTTTGGATTCCACATTTCTTGGCCTCTTTTAAAGAACGTGTAAGGCTAACAGAGCAAAGATTTCCATTTGGTGTGTAGAGATATTGGTCCTCTCACCCTCAGATGGGCAGGGCCATTTTCATTTTGTGTGTGTGCCCTGATGTGAAAATGTGGGAAGCACTGCATGGAAGTGCCATTTAGTGCACATGTGGGTCTGTACAGATTGTATATAATTCTCCATGAAATAATAACACCTTACATTAGATTGTTATGTGAGAGCTTACAAAGCACTTTCATACGTGGTCAGGGTCTCATTTAATCTCCACACTAAGCCTGTTATGTAGAAAGGGCTGGGATTAGTATTCTTTAAACATACATTTTAAAAATAGGAGAATAGACAGTTTAGAAAATAGAGTAAAACTTTATGTTTTTTAAAGATTTATTTATTTACTTTAAAGAGAGAGCATGAGCAGGCGGAGGGGCAGTGGGGGAGAGAAAGAGAATCTCACGCAGACTCCCAGCTGATTGTGGTGCCGAACACGGGGCTCAATCTCACAACCCTGAGATCATGACCTGAGCTGAAACCAAGAGTCAGACACTTAACCAACTGAGCCACCTGGGCACTCCAAGAGAGTAAAACTTTAGTTTTGCAATCTCAATCACTTATAAGTTTGATAATATTTTAAAAAACAGAAATATAATTTTCTAACATAATTATAATCAAACAATACATATAATTTACTATCTGGTTTTAGCATAAGCATTTTTTTCTATGTTATAGTACCACCTTTATTACTATCATTTTTAAGTCCGCAAAATATTCCACCAAGTGGAGATACCATAATTTACTTAGCAATTACTCTATTGTTGCTTCCATCTTTCCATTATTATAAATTCATTCACAAGACTATACTTATGGAAAAATAATCCTCCACCACCAAATTTTGCATTACTTCTAGAGTTATAGACATTTATTTAATGTTAGTTGTTCAATTTTATTATTTTTTAAATTTAATTAATTTATTTTTTAAAGATTTTATTTATTTATTTATTTGGCACAGAGAGAGGAAGAGCACAAGCTGGGAGATGGAGAGGGAGAAGCAGGCTCTCCGCTGAGCAGGAAGCCTGATGTGGGGTTGGATCCTAGGACCCTGGGATCATGACCTGAGCCGAAGGCAACTGCTTAACAGACTGTTGACTCAGGTGCCCCTAGTTGTTCAATTTTAAAAATTAAAGATTTGTATACATAGAGACAAATTTTTTTCCAAAAGGCTGGCTCCAATTTGCAGTTCCACCATGAATGTATGAGAGTAAATTTAACCACAATTTTGTAGGACATGTACTGTCACCCCCATTTTCCAGATGAAGACATTGAGGCCTAAGGTTACACAGGAAGTTTTCCAGCTGGCAATTTATGTATTTAACAAACATATATAGTAGATACTATGTGCCAGGCCCTCTTCCAAGCACTCTAAAAATATTAACTTATTTTATACTCAGAGAAACATTATGTAGTATTACTATTATATTATTTTTTTAAGTTAAGAAACTGAGGCACAGCAAAGCTAAGTAACTTTCTCAAGTTCACACAGCTAGTAAGTGGCAGAGGAGAGATTTAAACCCATGAAGTCTAGCATCATAAGTATATATAGAGAACTGACAACAAAACTGTAAGGTAGTGTAAGAGACTGAGAATAATGACTCTTGCCCTGCCCAACTCACAGGATGTTTGAGAAGAAGAAACAAAAAAATGGAAGTTAAAGAATTTTGAAAATTGGGAAAGTCTGTACACATGAGGAAATAATATTATTACTTTTAAATTTTGGAATATAATTTGTAATCAGTGACTCTACATTTCCCTTCAGGTCTTGCCTCTCCTGCTCCTTCCTTTCCTCCTCTTTTCATGACTGTTCTCAAGTACAACCTCCATATCCAAGAGCTTTGTATCCCTCCTCCTTCCTTCTTGCAATGCTCTGAGGCTGCCTTCTCTAGCAGTGTGGCACTCCTCATGAGAGCTAGCCTTTTCTTGTCCCATAATCTAAGGTGGGGTAAACAGTAGTTGCAATATGGTGTCAAATCTGCCTCTTTAAAAACCTCTTCAAAAATTCCATGTGAGGTTGCTTTTGGGCCAGCAGGGCTTTTGTTAAGTAAGACTAGGAAGGCTAACAGGTATGGGGTTCTGATCTGTAAGGGATTAGTGTGACACAGTCTGTGATGAAGCAGCAATGACTAATTTTGATACAACTTTTTAAAGCATGACTTTTTAAACATGACTTCTGAGGACTTAATGGTTTAGCTCTTTAGTTTTCAATCTATAGTATACAGACAATTGAATCTCAGGTGGAGGCAAGGAGCCTGCATTTTTAACAAGCCATCACAGGTGTATATGATGCTACTGGTCCGAGGTCACACACTGGAAAACATAGCCTTAGAAAGTCAAATGCCATGGGCCTCTAAGGAGTACGGTCTGAATTCCATGGAGTTCTATTTACTCCAGTTCTCTGAAGATTAAATTGGATTAATCTGTCCCCATGATCCTGTCCCTTGAATGAAAGGCTGAACAAAGTTGTCTATACAACCATGAAAATGGTCTGGAAATTGACCAAAGCCATACCCATTGAGAAGCAGTTATTCAAGAAAGTCTATTGAATCTTGGTAAGAACAGTGGGAATCTGTGTTGTTTTAATCCGGATTTACCACCTTCTTCCAGCTCCGTGGCAGGGAAGTTCTACCTGAGAAGGCAGGAAAGACAGTGAATGCTGTCAGAGGGAGCTGACTTTGTTTGGAGTTGACTTTGTTTGGAGCATAGTGTGGACAAATCTACGTCCAGGGGTGTTGTCAAAGACAATAGAAATGTCAGTGGCAAAGAATTGGGAAGGTTGTGGTTAGCCTGGGAAATCATGATACTGGTTAGGGAAAATCAACAAAACATCAGCCAGAGATTTAACAGGAAGATTCATATGCAAAGTTGTGCCCACTTCAGAGAGACCAGAAGCATCCCTGGCAAGATGCTCATCCCTGGATAAATATGAGGCCTTGCGAAAGCAAGCTTGTAAATTGCTTGAATTTTGAAAGTGCTCCCCAAGCCATACACAAATTCATTGACAATCACCCTTACTGGTTAAAAATGCTTAAGCACAACCTCTGACCAGTTATTGGCTGCCCACTAAGTTATGCTTATCCAGGAACAACCCTCAGGAAGGCAGGTTAAAAAAAAACAGTAAAAAACTGAGCAGAAGCATCAGAGGCCATATACTACAGGGGAAATTTGTTCCAATGAATTAGTCCAGGCAAGAAACTAACACAAAAACAGCAATAACCACCACCTCTGGGGGTATTAGAATTCAGAATTGCTATAATATCTAATTGAAAAAAGTAATTTTTTTTCAACAAAAATTTATGAGACATGAAAGAGGAAAGTGTGACTCAGTCACAGGGAAAAAGCAGTAAATAGAAATTGCCTTTGAGGGGGCCCAAATGTTCAACTTAGCAGACAGATACCTGAAAACAGCTATTATAAATATGTTCAAAGAATTAAAGGGAATCATATTTAAAGAACTAAGAAAAAACATGATTACAATGATTCATCAAATAGAGAATATCAATCAAGAGTTAAAAATTATAACAAAGAAACAAATAAAAACTCTGGAATTGTAGAGTCTAGCAACCAAAATGAAAAATTTGCTAGAGGGGCTCAACAGCAGATTTGAATTGGTAGAATAAAAAAATTAGTCACTTTGAGGATAGATTAATGGAGATCAGAGAATTTGAGGAAAAGAATGAAAAAAGGACAAAAAAATGAACAGAGCCTCAGAAACCTGTGGAACACCATTAAATATACCAGCATACATATGAGTGTCCCAGAAGGAAAGGAGAAAGAAAAATAGAAGAAATTGAGGAAATATTGAAGAAATAAAAAGGTTATCACGGAATCCCAAATAGGATAAATAGAGAGAGCCACAGCCAAGAGACATCATATTCAAAGTGTTGAAAGCCAAAAAGAAAGAGAAAAATTTTGAAAATGAGAAAAATTATATACCCTGTACAAAGCAACCAAAATAAGATTAATGGCCAACATCTCACCAGAAATAATAGGACAGACAGCAGTGGGATGACATTTTCAAAGTGCTCAAAGAAAAAATAATTGTCAATGAAAAACTCTATATCCAGTAACATTTCTTTCAAAAATGAAGGCAGAATGAAGAAATTCCCATATAAACAAAAACAAAAGACTTTCTTGCTAGAAAATTGGTCTTACAAAAAATATTAAAGGAAATTCTTCAGACTGAAAAGAAGTGAGAACAAAAGTGAAAAGAAGTGAGACTCAAATACATGCAAAGAAACAAAAAACATAAGTATAAAACAATATATATTCTCTGTTTTCTCTTAACTGATTTAAAAGATAATTGCATAAAGGACTAATTATAAAATTGTTGGGGTTATAACATATAAAGTTGCAACATATATAATGCCACAAAGGAGAGGAGAGGAAATAGATCTAACTTGGAGAAAGCAAATGACACCAGACATTAACTCAAATCCATAGGAAGAAATGAAGAGTGCCAGAAATGATAAATATGAAGGTTAATATAAAAGACCCTTAAAGTGTATTTTTTCTCCTTTATTCTCTTAAGTCCTTCAAAAGGCGGAGATTTATAAATCAATTATCATTACTCTACATTTTTGTGTTTATAACATATATAGATGTAATACACCAATAATGGCACAAAGTTCGGGGGAAGGAGGGGAGCTATATTGGACCAAAGTTTCTATATTTCACTGGAATTAAGTTAGTTTAAATCTGTAAGTAGATGCTGCTATGCTAAGATGTATATTGTATACCTTATGACAACCACAAATAAAATAACTAAAAAATATAGTTAGAAATCATTATAGGAATCAAAATGGTGTATTAGAAAATATTCACTTAAAACAGAGGCATGGGGCGCCTGGGTGGCGCAGTCGGTAAGCGTCTGCCTTCGGCTCAGGGCGTGATCCCGGCGTTCCGGGATCGAGTCCCACGTCGGGCTCCTCCGCTGGGAGCCTGCTTCTTCCTCTCCCACTCCCCTGCTGTGTTCCCTCTCTCACTGGCTGTCTCTCTGTCACAGAAATAAAAAAAAATCTTTAAAACAAAACAAAACAGAGGCAGTGAGGGAGTAACAGAAAAAAAAAGATGACATATAGAAAACAAATAGCAAAATGGCAGACATGAATCCTACCCTATATCTAATTACAATATGTGTAAATGAATTAAACATTTCAACCAAAAGGCAGACAGTCAAACTGGATTTTAAAAAACAAGATCTAACTATATGCTGTCTATAAGAGATATACTTTAGATTCAAAGGTACAAATAAGTTGAATATACAATGGAATATTACTCAGCCATCAGAAAAAAACGATTACCCAACATTTGCAGCAACATGGACGGGACTGGAAGAGATTATGCTAAGTGAAATAATTCAAACAGAGAAAGACAATTATCATATGGTTTCACTTATTCATGGAACATAAGAAATAGGGAGATCGGTAGGAGAAGGAAGGGAAGAATGAAGGGGGGGGTAAGCAGAAGGGGGAATGAACCAGGAAAGACTATGGACTCTGGGAAACAAACTGAGGGCTTCAGAGGGGAGGGGGTGGGGGGTTGGCATAGGCTGGTGATGGGTATTAAGGAGGGCACGTATTGCCTGGAGCACTGGGTGTTATAAGCAAACAATGAATCATGGAACACTACCTCAAAAACTAATGATATACTGTATGGTGACTAACATAACATAATAAAAAATTATTGTTAAAAAAATAAAAAATAAATAAAACAAGATCCAACTATATGCTGTCTATAAGAGATACACTTTAGATTCAAAGATACAAATAAGTTGAATGTAAAAGAATGGAAAAAGTAATACAGAAATCGTAAGAGGACTGGGATGGCTTTGCTTATACCAGAAAATGGAATTTAAGACAAAAAATATTACTAGAGATAGAGGGGCATGTGACAATGATAAAAGGTCAGTCCATCAGGAAGACATTAGCAGTTATAAACATATATGAACCTAACAACAGAGCTCCAAAATAAATCTAGCAAAAACTGACAGAATTAAAGTGAGAAATAGACAATTCAATAGAGATTTTTGGAGACTTCAGTATTCTACTGTTAATAATGGATAAAACAACTAGGCA
Organism: Ailuropoda melanoleuca; assembly: GCF_002007445.2. Lineage (NCBI taxonomy): Eukaryota > Metazoa > Chordata > Mammalia > Carnivora > Ursidae > Ailuropoda > Ailuropoda melanoleuca. The sequence goes on along the minus strand of NC_048238.1, from coordinate 92,150,819 downwards.
AAAATCAGCAAGATTACAGAAGACTTGAGCAACACTATTTACCAATCTTGCCTAAGTGACATCTATAGAATAATATCCCCCAAAATAGCAGAATAATCTTTCCATGCTTAATATTGGGCACCTCAGTCTCAGTGCTTTGCAACTCACTAAGGTCAGGCCTGTTTTAGGCAGCTGAGTTTCCAACATTTATGGCTCTTTAACAGGCAATGTTCCATTTGTTAGTAATGTGAGATAAATTTTTGTTTTGCTTTATTTGTTATTTCAGAGACAGTTTACATTTCAGGAATCAGTACTCATTACAGTTATAGGGGAGTGACCATGACTGACAGACTATTTTTATATGCTTCCAGCTATAGGGTTGAAAAGCAAGGAAAGCTCTTCAGATGCAGTGGAAGCCAGTTAATTATAGTTGATACTTTGATTTAGAGTTAGAATCTCATTTTTTGTTTTTGGTTAAAAAAGTGTTAATGACAACTTCAGACTAATACAAAAGTAATGGGTGTAGTACCAGAACCCCCATGTATCCCTTATGTGCCTCCAACAATCATCACCTCTTGGTTGCTCTTGTTTTATATGTAATATCCTACCTACTCTTCTCCACCTCAACATCAAATTATTTTCAAGCAAAATTCTGGATATTATATTATGGGATCCATTTGTAAATTCACCTAGTCAGGGGATGAAGATGAAAAGGTAGATATTAGCAACATACTGGGTTACGATTTAAGAATCCCAGATCTAGCCCCTGATTATTAAAGGATGCTGAGAAATCTTTTCTTTTGATCTAGTTTCTTTATCTGTAAAATGAGGAGGATTGGTCTCTATATCAGTGGTTCTCCACCCTGACTGCACTGATCATTGGAATCATGTGGGGAACTATTAAAAATTATGGAGACTCTTGGGAGTGAGGCTTGGCTTTAGTATTTAAAAGAAAAAAAACCCTCAGTTGATTCTAATGTGAAGCAAAGGCTAAGAACCAATGACCTAGAATGGTCTTTGTGATGGTTAATTTCATGTGTCAACTTGGCTGAACTATATTACCCAATGTTATTTAAACAAACACTAATCTGAGTATTATTGTGAAGGTATTTGGTAGGTGTGGTTGACATCTACAATCAGTTGACTTTAAGTAAAAGAGGTTATGCTTGATAATGTGTGTGGGACTCATCCAATTAGTTGAAGGCCTTAAGAGCAAACACTGAAAGTTTCCTGGAGAAGAAGAAATTCTGCCTCAAGACTGCCACATCCACTTCTGCTTGAGTTTGCAGTTTGCCAGACTGCCCTACAGATTTCCGACTTGCCAGCTTTCATAATCGTGTGAGCTGATTCCTTAAAATAAGTCTCTTTTATATATACTACATATACATATACATGTATAATATGTATTTATATAATTGTTTATATATTATATAAAATACAATACGTATATGTGTATATATATAATTGGTTCTGTTTCTCTGGAAAACCCTGACTGATAGTCTTCCTCTGTATCTCCTCTGCCCCTGTGTGAAATCTTCTTTGGTAGTTTAAAGATTTATTGATCATTGAACAGTTACTATGTGCTAGGCAGCCAGCTTAGAATCTTTCCACTTACAACCCTTGGTTGTTGTATTAACTGAGCTATCGTTGTCAATGTTCATAATAGAGCATTTGCAAAATAGTAGATAGCATAACTTTTATTTCTTTTCCCCCATACCTGTGCTAGATTTGTATTAGTGTCTTGGGTCCCAGAGCATTAGTAACTTGAAGATAATTTTTTGCCCAAATTGTTATTGTTTTTATTGCATGATTTCTTTAGCTCCAGATGTATTTCTCTTATCCCTGGGGAGACAGGATTATTTGTAGTACATAGTGCTCAGTAAAAAGCATTTATGTATAATGAAAGCACAGAGTAAAAATCAATTGCTCTAAATTCAAATTGTACCATTTCTCCGAAATCTCAAGGGCCCATATACATAGGGACCATCAAAATTGAAAGAGTGAACCCAGGAAGTGAGCATTAGTGGGAAAAGATCTAGATCTAGACCCTTGCTACTCAAATATGTACTCTTTGGATCAGTCGGCATTGGCATCACCAGAGTGCTTGTTAGAAATGCAGAATCTTGGGCTCCCCCCAGACCTAATGAATCATAATCTGCATTTTAACAAGATTCCCAAGCAACTCATATGCATATTAAAGGTGAGAATTTCTGGTCTATTTTGCATCTTTCACATTATTTTAGCTGTCCCATTTGTGGCCAACCACTTATTTCATGACATGACTTGTGGGGTTAGGGCTCTGACTGTAGCCTGGTTTGGGAACTCAAGAAAGACTGGGATCAGGGCTCAGTATAGGACCATAAAACAGAACAACAAAAACAACAACAAAACTGGCCTTGGAATCATAGGTACTGTCTTCCTGAAAAATGATTTGTTTTTCTCTAATTCATCCAACTGGTGTTTTTTTTTCCCCCTCAGTGGAACAATGATTTCAAGTAATGCCATGCATGCCCCTTTCTTTTTAGGTTGTTTTTATTCTTTCCTCATCTGCCAAGTACCCTTACCTTTGGTCCAAGTATGGTCCTATGACACACTCAGGCCCACTGTTGTCAGAGCAGACACTTTTGAATGGGGCCAGTGATTAGACTACTGGAGCTCTCCAAGTCTGATGTAAAGCAAAATGCCTCTAAGCAGCCAGCTCCTCGTATGCTATCCCTACTCCCTGACCCTCCTCCCCCAAGGAAGGCTGTTTTCCTGCTTCTGGGATGCCGCCTAGCTTATCAATTGGAGCTTGACATTTGAGGGCATTCTAGAAGATCATTTTAGACAAAATTCAAGTACAATTCATCCTTACTCCTAGTTGTGCCAATTAGCCTCAGGAAAGACCAGTTCCTTCATGAAAACTGCCATCAAGCCCTATCTAGAGCATCTTACCTACTTGGATGAATATCTGAGTTAGCATTGCATGGGTATCTTCTTTTTTTTCTTAAACTGGGCTGATGTGGTCTGAAGGTCACCCTTTATTTATTTTTTTTTAAAGATTTTTTATTTATTTATTTGACAGAGATAGACAGCCAGCAAGAGAGGGAACACAAGCAGGGGGAGTGGGAGAGGAATAAGCAGGCTCCCAGTGGAGGAGCCCGATGTGGGACCTGATCCCGGAACACCGGGATCACACCCTGAGCCGAAGGCAGATGCCTAACGACTGCGCCACCCAGGCACCCCTGCATGGGTATCTTTTTAGAGCATACTTTTACCCAGTGTTAGGTAATTTTAATTATTTTAAAAAGCATAAATGGCTGTGTTGTGGAATATAATATAATATTTATATAAATTTTTAAGGTAGAAAAGACTTCAAAGAAAATTCTGCTTATGAAGGGCACTTTAGACTAGGTCCCCATATTCATTCAGGCATCTGTATCTACCCTACCAATAGGGGTAGTTAGTTGGGCAAGTTTAAAAAGCACTGGGAATGCCAAGAACTATGTGAGGTGATGGGGATATGGAGATGATTAAAACCCAGGCACTAATCTCCAGGATCTTATAATGGAGGCTGTAAAACTTGCCCAAGTAGACAATGAGCTCCTGGAGAGCAGGGACTATTCTCTAATTGCTGTTAAATCAAAAAACAGTTTTATTCTTGTGTACTAATCACCTCATTTAATAAATGTTGGCTTAGCTCCTCACCCTGTGGGCCAGGCTCTGTGCTGGGTGCTGGTGATACCGTGATAAATCAGATACAGGCCTCTTCCTCAGGTAGACTTTCTGGTCGGAGAGATAGTCAGTGAAGCTGAGCCTCACAAGAGGGCACCATATCCTGGCTGAGAAGCACCAGAGAAAAAGGCTTGCGGAAGGAATGAGTTTCATATGGGGTGACATTTAGGATTGAATAACTGTAACTTTGAGACATATATTACTTAAAATAACAAAAAGTTGTGTATCAACTATGAAAGGAGATGTCCTTTTGTTAACTCTGACATGAGTTTTATACATAAAGGAAGTTTTTCATGTAATCCCTGATAAACCCCAGATGAATCGCCCAGATTGAACAGCCTAGTGGTGGGGAAAGGAGGAGGAGGATAAAAAATTCTATCAGGGGAAACAAAAAAGAAACTACTCTCTCCCCCACCATGACTACCGAAAAATATGTTCTTCTCTATAGGAAGATTGTTCTGGGTTAGAGGCAAAAAACCCCTCAGTTCTGGCAAAGTGACTCAACGTTCTCAGACCTGCATTTCCTAATCCGTGAAATAAGGCTTAACAGGGTTTGCCCTGTCTCCCTTATGCGTTGTTAAAATGATCAAAAGAGCTAATACATGTGGAAAAAACTAAAATCCTGATGCTAGGGGCTCCTGGGTGGCTCAGTCGGTTGAGCATTTTCCTTCGGCTCAGGTCATGATCCCAGGGTCCTAGGATCAAGGCCCACATCGGGCTCCCTGCTTGGCAGGGACTCTGCTTCTCCCTCTACCCCTGTCCCCTGTTTGTGCGAGTTCTGTCATGCTCTTTCTCTCAAATAAATTCTTAAAAAAATAAATAAAATGGTAATGCTATATACATATAAGGCATTTCTATTTGATTTCAGAGGAACAGGAAGGGCCTTTGGCCTTCCCCAAACTCCTAGAATTTTATGGCTTAAAAACAAAAGTTAAATTATCCCTTCACAATAGGGGAAATATTTGTTTAACATGACCTGTTTTACAGTTTCTAAGGTGGGAATTTTAACAGAATGAATTCTGTTAATCTTTACAACATTGCTATTTGGTGTATATTTTACACATGAGTTATCCTGAAGCTCAAAATGATAACTTTCTGAAGATCACAAACCTAGCAAGTGTTGGAGGCAAGACTGAGTCCTAAATTCATCCCCTTAATTATGAAGCCATTCTGCTTCCTAAAGTTGATACACACCAAATTACAATTTTCCCTGGGAGGAATACCAGAATCTCAGTGTCAGACAGCTGAGTGTGAATGAATTTGTCAACTCCTTTTCTCGGAGCTGGTTTTGACTGGGGCTAAAAGATGGTAGCAGAGGGCACTAGATACCACTCAAAGTGGGTGGGGTGGTATTACAATATAAGATGTGGGGAAAGGGCAAGGGCATTGGGAATCAGTCAAGATTGGCTTTGAATTCCAATTCTATTATACAGCTATGTGACTTTGGGGAAGGTATTTAGCTTTCTTTCTTTCTTTTATCATTGATCCTTAAATTTTTGTTTTATGGTTATCATAATGATATGTGCCCAGAGAACAAAATAAATCCCAATAACACTGCATGAGATTATTTAAGGACTCCATAATAATTATAGGGAATATGCAGATGATTTATCACTTTCTATTTTGTTAGGTATTTTGCATATTTCAATTAAGTGAGAATAAGTTGAAGAATTTTAAGGATTGAGGTGATGTTTGTGAGGTCAATATCTGATGTTTTGTTATGTCCAACTCTCTATGTCCTTTGAGGGACTGTCCCTTCAGCCATTCCATGTTATCCTGGTGGGGTTGTTAATCATGATGCCCCCCATCCCAACCTGGCTATAGTGGTAATGGTATAATCTAGGATGGGCCTCTTGTAGTGTCCTATTCATTGATAACAGTGGCGAAGAGATGGGCAACAATCTAAGCAGGGCTAACCACATGCCTTCTCTGGATTGACTTGGGTGCTGGGATGGATATAAACGTTTTTCTATTTGAATTTCTGAATTGGCAGCATATAAACTGGAGCTGTGGGCAGTCATGTTCCCTTGCACATGGAGAAAGTCTGTCTGCAGGATGAACCCAACACACAGAAGAGATTTGAGAGGATCGAGTATGTGAGCTCTTCAGTTCACCTGAGGGAGGTTACCCTTTGAACTTACAAACTGATAAATGTTAGCCTGCCTTCCCCCCTTTCTCTCTCTTTTTTCTTTTCTTTCTTTTCTTTTCTTTCTTTCTTTCTTTCTTTCTTTCTTTCTTTCTTTCTTTCTTTCTTTCTGCTTAAACTGTTTGAATTGAGTTTCTCTCACGTTTCTGAAGGAGTCATGATTTATATAGTGTTGTAACATATAAAATGCATATACCATGAATAGTGCTGAATAAATAATAATGTATGTAATAGAGGAAATAGTTTGAAAAAATATAAATGCATTTTTCTTATTTGCATTTCTGGGTACATAATTTTTTCTTAGCTTAAGACATCCATCTACTGGTAAGGAAATAAGATTGAGAGGAAAATATGAAAGAAAACATTAACCTTCAGCTTTTGACATTCATAACAGAGTTCTATACCAGGAATATAGCTTGAAAGCTAGACATTGTTGAGAGAGGATTTTCTAAATTTCGCAAATTTCCACTTGTAGCATATCAACAGCCAGGTGTGAACAGACAGAAGGCATAAGGGGAAGAGTCTTCCCTTCTAGGTCTGCACCATGAGAAAAACTAAGAGGAGTAGGAGAGGGCATATGCATGTCCTAATTTCTCCTCTTCATTCTGCAATGAGTCCTAAGCAAATAAGGCATGACTCAACATACTTAAGGGGGTGAAAAATATAGTAAGGCAGAGAAAAGTTCTACTTTCTTCGTTCTTTGTGATGTAGGCAATGAATTTAAAGTTACTACACTTGCAAAGGGGCTCTTTTTAGTGGAGGGGAAACATGTAATATACTGCATGGACCAGAGAGCTGGATGAAGGGCATGGAAGATATCCAGAAGAGTCTATAGCCCAGTGGGAGGTACAGACTACATTATTCATACTACATGTGTCAGAGGCTCTTGCTTGTAAAGCATAGTTGGTGCTGTGGTTTGGGCACAACACAGCTTGGCTTTCCAGTAAACCGATAGAAGATGCTAGAAGAAGCAAAGAGTAAAACCATTGGCACTGTCAGCCTGGGTCTGCAATATGGACTTAATTGGAAGCTTAGATGATTTTTTCCCCTCCAGTGTCCTATAATGTGAAGTTTCTAAGAAAAAACTAATGGTTTTATTTGCAGCATCCCAACTCTTCTGTTCAGGGATGGATTGTTCTTAATCTAATGGGCTCAAAGAGCTAAAGGCTTTGCAGCCAGAGGATTGAGGGTCCTGGTGTCTAGTGGAAGCATGCCACTTTAAGGTCCTGACTCCCAGACTCTGTGAGTGTACTAAGTCCTATGGGGAGGGTAACACTGCAAATGGATTCTTCTATTCAGAAGATTTATCCTGCCCTACTTTGTTCTCATTTCATTTTCAGACAGCTGCAATTATTTGAGAGTTATTTCTTTCACTGAGTTGAATTCTGTTTTCTTTTTCAACCATACCAATAGCCAATTTTTGTTCTCTGGAATCACCCAGACTGAGTAATTTATTAAAAATAATAACCCTGCCAAGGTTTGAAGACACTCCTAATGGTTTCCCACTAAATCTTTTCCTGACTACACATCTTTAGGTTCCCCAACTAGTTCTCAAAGACTGAGACTCCAGGTTCCATAATCATATTGATTGGTCTGGACACACTACAATTTTGAAGGTTTCTTGTTACATACGGTACCCAGAAATGAATACAGATACTTCAGGTATATATTGCCAGGTGCACTGAGAATATCATCTCCCTTGATCTCAACACAAGCCTATGTTAAAGTAATTTATGAAGCCAGAAAAAGCTAATTCTGTTTAAGCCATTTACAGATGGCAATGACTTTTAAGTCAACCCTAGGGTTTTGGAAGCTTAGAGGTGGGGGATGATGGTGGGGGCTAAGAGTCACACTTAACTTCTTTTGTTTTTGGCTTTTGTATGCCAGTGTATTTCTGGTTATGAAAGGAGCTATATTTTCTCATACTGTGGCATGATTTGCATACAAAATCAGAAACTCACAAGTAGATTTTTCATTTGTTCAATACTCACTCCTGACTTTCTAAGCCAGGTTTAATGAAACCCATCCAGAAATTATATTTAAGTCCAATTAACTTTCTTACTCTGGGATTATAATTCTTATCCAGATTCCCCGCAAATACAAGAAGGTTTATCTATACTCTGGGTTCTGGTTTTGTATTCTGGATAGTTCTTATATTCCTCCCTCACCCTTTGTCACAGTTATGAAGCTATGCAAATTGAGAAGGACCAAAGGTATACTTAGACGAAAAAAGTAGTATTATTTATAGCACTTGTGAATCCAGAGAAAGTAAGGAAGTGCTAGATTAGTAAACAAAGACCTGTGACTCCTTAGATGGTTTCACAAGATAGTCAATTCAAGTCAATTATTGCTCTTAGCCCTCCAGCTCTGCAGTATGATTTATAGTCAGTACTGTTTCATGACTCCACAAGTTTTTCTCTTTGTCCAAAGTGATCTAGTCAGAGACCCCCTACAAATGGCAGGCATTAAGTATATCACAATGCTAATTCTTTTGACCAAAGCCTGACTTGATTTGGTGGAAAATGACTTCAGTGTATTTGATTTATGGTTCATTTAGCTAGTGCTGTAGATGTCAATACATTAGTGTGATCCTGGTGCAGGTAATAATTTTATTTACAAAAAGGTGCTCAACCATCGTTCTACTATGAAAAGTAGGACATTGTTCAGTGGGCACAGAGTATACCCGCCTAGTCAGACCGAAGAAACATGCTAGTTGTACATCACAATGATATTAGGACCACTTGACTTCTCTGGGACTCTGTCTCCATGGGTGCAAAAGGCCTTTGCAGCTCTGAAATTTTAGGATTTTGTTAGCCATTTCAGGAAATCTCTTTTCTTTAGGACATGTGCTTTGTAATGGACATGGATTTATATTAGCCATTTGTTCTGTGATCTGCACCCACTTCCAAAGCCATGACTCCACAAACTTGCCTAACTACTGAGTCTCTTATGTATCTGAATATCTTGCAAGTGAGGGCACTGACTGCCCATTCCACCAGACTATTTTTCTAAGAATGTTTGTATAGGGAAGAGCCTTGCAATACAGAGAGAGTGTCTCCATCTGGAACAAAGGGTGGATATGCTTATTGTTCGTTGTAAAAGATTCAATAAACTCGAGTTCCCTAAATTCAAGATTCCTCTCCTATAATGCAACCTACTTCATGTGCACGTATCATTTGGCCCTCTTCACATTATCCTTTGGGAATCGGGAGTCGGGAACCAATGCAAAAATGCATATAATCTTGCTACTGCTATTGCTATGAGCAATACATCATATGTCATTTCTAATCCAGGAATCTCATGTTTCCTACTGGTATCCATGAAACTGTGGCAGGCCAACTTGCTAGCATTTAAGTAGAGTAAAATCTCAGACCATTCATAGTTCTTGACAAAAATCCCAGTCTACACTTACTTTCTTCTTTCCTTAATGCTAGAGCACCTAGACTCTGAATAATCCAACTCAAAACATTTTCTTTTATATAATTGTTTTTATATGTAAATCTTATCCCCCAAATACGCTGTAAACACTTGAGATGAGGCACCATGCCAATACTTTTTCTGTCTACCCTATAGCTGCTGGCACAGGGATGGGCACATAGTAAGGGCTCAATATATGTGTTTGACATTGACTATATGCATACCAACTGAGCTAAAATACTTCATAGTTTTTTTTACCAGAGTACTTCTCAGCTTGGGTGTCTTATTATGGATGAAAACTGTAGATTTACCTAGAAATAGAAAAGCTTTAATAAGAGAGGGAGAAGATATTTGTTTTTCAGGCATCTAGGATGCAAGGCATAAGCATTCCTTAATCAGTTGGATATCATTTGACTAAGGGGCCAATTACAAACCTATTCTGAGCCCTCTATTTCCAAAGATATCAGGGACAGTTTGTTGTGCTGGGCGGCTAATAATTATCATGGTCTAGATACTTAACAATTAGAATATAGTTTCTGTGTAGAATTCAATCCAGCAATTGCACTACTGGGTATTTACCCCAAGGATACAGACGTAGTGAAGAGAAGGGCCATATGCACCCCAATGTTCTTAGCAGCATTGTCCACAATAGCTAAGTCATGGAAGGAGCTGAGATGCCCTTCAACAGATGACTGGATTAAGAAGATGTGGTCCATATATGCAATGGAATATTACTCAGCCATGAAAAAGAACGATTTCTCAACATTTGCTGCAACATGGATGGGACTGGAGGAGATTATGCTATGTGAAATAAGTCAAGCAGAAAAAGACAATTATCATATGGTTTCACTCGTCTATGGAACAGAAGAAGTAGGAAGATTGGTAGAAGAAAGGGAAGAAGAAAGGCGGGGTAAACAGAAGGGGGGATGAACCATGAGAGACTATGGACTCTGGGAAACAAACTGAGGACTGCAGAGGGGAGGGGGGTGGGGGAATGGGATAGGCCAGTGATGGGTATTAAGGAGGGCACGTATTGCGTGGTGCACTGGGTGTTATACGCAAGTAATGAATCATGGAACTTTACATAAAAAGCTAGGGATGGTGACTAACATAATATAATAAAAAATATTATTAAAAAAAGAATTTAAGAGCTTCAGGAGGGCATCTATACCAGTCCACTAACTTCAGCATCAATGAGAATTCATTTGACATTTGATACAAATCCCAGAGGAGAATTTGACTCCCTGTGAGTGCATTCCCCAAAGCCACATACTTGCTGTTTGTATTATTGTAAACATCCAATTATAGCCCATTATACCAGAAAGAAATGTCTATCCACACATTTCATTTGCCTTATCTTTGTTTTCAGTAGTCTGGATTATTCAATTAGTCTAAATTCAGTTTTCTCTAAGGGAATATGGAGACACAACAGGCTCTGCTATTAGTGCTAAAACATTAGGACTCTTTCTTGTAGCTATGGCCCTGAAAATATACCCCTATTCCCATAATAAATTTTGCATCTCTCTCTCTCTTTCTCTATGCGGTTATTGGAACTGTAACACACTCTCAATTTGGTCTTCCTAAGTACAACTGATACTACTTTAAAGCTGTGACATGGTTATCATTTTCTAACTTTAGCTTTGCATATGTGTCATTTTCTAACTTTAATTTTGTAAATTCAGGCTGTTCTCACTTAGAAACAGTTCCTGCTATTTGAATTTGGGTATGCTGCCACCAAGTGGTTGCCAGTTATTTGATTCACATGGTTCATTTTTTTTCATATTTAAATTTTATTATGTTATGTTAGCCACCATAGGGTACATCATTAGTTTTTGCTTTTTTTTTTTAAAGATTTTATTCATTTGTTTGACAGAGAGACAGCCAGCGAGAGAGGGAACACAAGCAGGGGGAGTGGCAGAGAAAGAAGCAGGCTCCCAGCAGAGGAGACTGATGTGGGGCTTGATCCCAGAAATCCGGGATCACGCCCTGAGCCGAAGTCGGATGCTTAATGACTGCGCCAACCAGGCGAACCTGTTTTAGTTTTTTTTTAAATAATATTTATTTTGTTATATTAGTCACCATACAGTACATCCCCAGTTTTTGCTGCAATGTTCCATGATTCATTAANATTGGAAAAGTGTCTGTTCATATCTTCTGCCCATTTTATGATTTGTTTATTTGTTTCTCGTGTATTGAGTTTGAGAAGTTCTTTGTAGATCTTGGATACCAGTCCTTTATCTGTGGTGTCCTTTGCAAATATATTCTCCCATTCCGTGGGCTGTCTCTTAGTTTTTTTGACTGTTTCCTTGGCTGTGCAGAAGCTCTTTATCCTGATAAAGTCCCATAAGTTCATTTTATCTTTTATTTCTCTTGCCTTTGGCGATGTGTCGTGAAAAAGGTTGCTCTGGCCGATGTCATAGAAGTTGTTGCCTATGTTCTCCTCTAGAATTTTGATGGATTCCTGTCTCACATTGAGGTCTTTCATCCATTTGGAGTTTATTTTTGTGTATGGTGTGAGAGAGTGGTCAAGTTTCATTCTTTTGCATGTAGCTGTCCAATTTTCCCAGCACCATTTATTGAAGAGACTGTCTTTTTTCCACCGGATGTTTTTTCCTGCTTTATCAAAGATTAGTTGCCCAAAGAGCCGAGGGTCCATTTCTGGGTTCTCTATTCTGTTCCATTGGTCGATGTGTCTGTTTTTGTGCCAGTACCATGCTGTCTTTGTGATCACAGCTTTGTAGTATAGCTTGAAGTCTGGCATCGTGATGCCCCCAGCTTTGTTTTTCCTTTTCAACAGTTCCTTGGAGATTCGGGGCCTTTTCTGGTTCCATACAAATTTAAGGACTATTTGTTCCAGTTCTTTGAAAAATGTCCTCGGTATTTTGATCGGGATAGCATTGAAAGTGTAGATTGCTCTGGGTAGTATGGACATTTTAACTATGTTAATTCTTCTGATCCATGAGCATGGAATATTTTTCCATCTTTTTGTGTCTTCTTCTATGTCTTTCATGAGTGATTTGTAGTTTCTAGAATATAGATCCTTTATGTCTCAGGTTAAGTTAATTCCAAGATAACGTATGATTTTTGGTGCTATTGTAAATGGAATCGATTCCCTAATTTTTANTCTTCAGTCTCGTTATTCGTGTATAGAAATGCAACTGATTTCTGGGCATTGATTTTGTATCCTGCCACCTTACTGAATTGTTCTATAAGTTCTAGTAGTTTGGGGGTGGAGTCTTTTGGGTTTTCTATATAGAGTATCATGTCATCTGCAACGAGAGACNAATGGGATGGATTCCCTAATTTCTCTTTCTTCAGTCTCGTTATTCGTGTATAGAAATGCAACTGATTTCTGGGCATTGATTTTGTATCCTGCCACCTTACTGAATTGTTCTATAACTTCTAATAGTTTGGGAGTGGATTCCTTTGGGTTTTCCATATAGAGTATCATGTCATCTGCAAAGAGAGACAGTTTGACTTCTTCTTTGCCGATTTGGATACCTTTGATCCCTTTTTGTCTTCTGATTGCTGTTGCAAGGACTTCTAGTACTATGTTGAATAATAATGGCAAGAGTGGGCATCCTTGTCGTGTTCCTGATCTTAAGGGAAAGGCTTTCAGCATTTCCCTGTTGAGAATGATAGTCACTGTAGGCTTTTCATAGATGGTTTTTATGAAATTGAGGAATGTACCCTCTATCCCTACACTGTGAAGGGTTTTAATCAGGAAAGGATGCTGTATTTTGTCAAATGCTTTTTCTGCATCAATTCAGAGGATCATATGGTTCTTGACTCTTTTCTTGTTGATATGATTTATCACACTGATCGATTTGTGAATGTTGAACCACCCTTGCATCCCGAGGATGAATCCCACTTGTTCTTGATGGATAATACTTTTAATGTACTCTTGTTGAGAATTTTGGTGTCCATATTCATCAGGGAAATCTGTCTGTAATTCTCCTTTTTGATGGGGTCCTTGCCTGGTTTGGGGATCAAGGTAATACTGGCCTCATAGAATGAGTTTGGTAGTTTTCCTTCTGTTTATATTTTTTGAAACAGCTTCAGGAGAATAGGTATTATTTCTTCTTTGAATGTTTGGTAGAATTCCCAGGGGAATCTGTCAGGCCTGGACTCTTGTTTTTGGGGAGGTTTTTGATCACTGCTTCAATCTCTTCATAATTAATTAGTCTGTTTAAATAATCAATTTCTTCCTGTTTCAGTCTTGGTAGTTTATAGGTTTCCAGGAAGGCATCCATTTCTTCCAGGTTGTTTAATTTATTGGCATAAAGCTGTTGATAAAAGTTTCTAATGATCCTTCCTATTTCATTGGTGTTGGTTGTGACCTCTCCCCTTTCATTCATAATTTTATTAATTTGGGTCCTTTCTCTATTCTTTTGAATAAGTCTGGCCAGTGGCTTATCGATCTTATTTATTCTTTCAAAGAATCAGCTTCTAGTTTTGTTGATCTGCTCTACTGTGCTCCTGGTTTCTAATTCATTGATCTCTGCTCTAATCTTGATCACCTGCCTTCTCATGTGTGGGTTAGGCCTATTCTTCTGTTCCAGCTCCATCTTCTTGAGGTGAGAATTTAAAAACTGCATTTTAGATTTTTCTATTCTCTTGAGTGAGGCTTGGATGCCTATCTATTTCCCCCTTAGGACCGCCTTTGCAGTGTCCCACAGGTTTTGGACTGATTTATTTTCATTCTCATTGGTCTCCAGAAATTGTTTAAACTGATTTTTAATTTCCCGGTTTACCCATTTTTGAGCAGGATAGTTCTTAGTCTCCAAGTGTTTAAGTTTCTTCCAAATTTTTCCTTGTGATTGAGTTCCAGTTTTAAAGCACTGTGGTCAGAGAATATGTAGGGAATAATCTCAGTCTTTTGGTATTGGTTAAGACCTGTTTTGTGACCCAGTATGTGATCTATTTAGGAGAAAGTACCATGTGAATTCGAAAAGAATGAGTATTCTGTTGTTCTGGGGTGTAGTGTTCTATTTATATCTATAATGTCCATCCGGTCCAGTAGTCATTCAAAGCTCTTGTTTCTTTGTTGATTTTCTGCTTAGGTGATCTATCTATTGCTGATAGTGGAGTGTTGAGGTCCCCTACTATTAACATATTATTATCTATATGTCTCTTTATTCTGGTTAAGAGTTGGCTTATGTATTTAGCTGCTCCCCTGTTGGGGGCATTGATATTTATAATTGTCATACCCACTTGTTGGATACATCCTTTACGAATAATATAGTGTCCTTCTGTATCTCTCACTGCAGTCTTAAGTTTAAAATCTAACTTGTCTGATATGAGAATTGCTACCCCAGCTTTCTTTTGAGGTCCTTTGGCATGAAAAATGGGTTTCCATCCCTTCACTTTCAGTCTGAATGTATCTTTAGTTTCAAAATGAGTCTCTTGTAGACAGCAAATGGATGGGTCATTTCTTTTTATCCAATCTGCAACCCTGTGGCCTTTTATGGAGCACTTAGGCCATTCACATTGAGAGTGATTATTGAGAGATATGATTTTATTGATGTCAAGTTTCCTGTGCAGTCTTTGTTTCTATAGATTGTGACTTTCTGTTCTGGATCACTCTTGGGGCCTTTTTACTTTTATAGAACCCCCCCTTAATATCTCTTGTAGGGCTGGTTTGGTGGTTACAAATTCCTTCAGTTTCTGCCAATCCTGGAAGGTCCTTATCTCTCCACTGATTCTGAATGACAGCCTTGCTGGATAAAGGATCCTTGGCTGCATGTTGTTCTCAAATAGAGCTTTGAAAATACCCTGCCAACCATTCCTAGCCTGCTAGGTCTCTGTAGACAGGTCTGACGTTATTCTGATATTTTTCCCTCAGTACGTAAGGATTTTCTTCCCTCCGGCCGTTTTCAATACTGTATCCTTGGATCTAATATTTGTGAATTGCACTATGATGTGACGTGGTGTAGGTCTGTTCTCATTGACCTTGGGAGGTGTCCTCTCTGCTTCCTGGACATGAATTCTTGTTTCCTTTGCCAGATTAGGGAAGTTCTCAGCTACCATTTGTTCAAATATCTCTTCTTGACCTCTCTCTTTCTCCACCCCCTCGGGGATGCCGATGATTCTGACATTGGAACGTTTCATTGAGTCAGTAATCTCCTGTAATCTACATTCTTGAGATTGGATTTTTTTGAGGCAAGTTTCTATTTTAACTTTCTCTTCTACCATCCCATCCTCCCATTCACTAATTCGTTCTTCTGCCTCATTTACCCTGGCTGTCAGAGCGTGTAGTTTAGACTGCATTTGATTCATAGCATTTTTAATTTCTGCCAGATTCACTCTCATTTCCATCCTTAGAGATTCTATATGCTCATTAATATTTTCATTAATATTTTTTTCAATCCTGCACATCATTTTGACCACTGTTACTCTGAACTCCATTTCTGATAATGGTTATATCCATATCCATCAGTTCTGTGGCAGAGGCCACAGACTCATTATCTTTTCTTTGCTGGGGGGGATTTCTCCTCGTCATCATTTTGATGAGGAGAGGTTGCGGGGATGCCCAGAGCCCAAGTTATTGACCAGGACACAGGCGGTGTGCACTTGTTTTATAGGGACCTTAGGGATGTTGGCTTCCTGATTTTTCAGCCTGCCTTCTGGGCGAGGAGCCTGCCACGCTGATATTCATGAAACCCTGTTTGGGTAGAGTTGCTCCATCCCCTGCAAGGGGGGATGGGGCTGGGCACACTGTGAGCTGGTATTTCCGGGCTTTTGTTCTCTGGCGGCTTTCCCTGGCGGTTTTCTGTGACTCTTCTGAGAGTCAGAGCAGCAGTAGCCATATCCTAGCCTCTGTCTCAGAACAGAGCGATGGCAGTCTGCTCTCCACTGAGGTCTCTTGGTCACTTTAACTCTGTTTCTATCAGGGCTGCTAAAAACCCTGCAGTGACCTGGGATGTGCTCCCCACAGCCTGTGTCCCAGCCTCACTTCCAGGGCCAGTGCATCTCTGTCCTTTGTACTTCTAAGACTGCCAGCTGCCCCGGGTTCCCACATGCACTCCCAAGCTCCCTGTTTCAGTATGGTTTGCGTGTGCTCTGGAGCACTGGTTTTCAATCTGGTGGCACGCACTTCTGAGCTCTCAGTTTCAGTCTAGTTAGAGTGTATGCTCCGGAGCTCTGGTTTTCAGTTTGGACACATGAGCGCTCCTGAGCTCCCAGTTTAATCTGGTTCCAGTGAGCGCTCTGGAGCTCCGGTTTTCAGTCTGGTCATGCGCGTTCCTGGGCTCACGGTCTCAGTCTGCTCTCTCACCGGTGCTGGCCCATGAGTCCAGCCTGCTCCCCAGCACAAGTGGCTACTGCTTCCCGGCACCCGAGTACAGAGGCTCCCTCCCCCTTCTGTTTATTTTCCTATATCTGTGCATGGATTCACAGCTCCCTGTTTCGTACCTCAATATTCAGCACTGGAGATGTTCCTTTGTAGAGATCCAGGTGTATCTTCCTGTGTCTCAGTCTGATTCAGTGGGTGTTCAGGATGGTCTGGTAGATATCCAGCTCGACTCAGGACCAGCTGAGAAAGGGTCTCCTACTCCTCTTCCATCTTTTCTCCTCATCAGTAGCTTTTGATATAGTGTTCCATGATCTCATAATTCAAACTAGGCTGTGTTGTTGTTGTTGTTGGTGGTGGTGGTATATATGTTAGGATTGGGGTGGTGTGATGACTATGAATAGGTGAAGATATCAGGTATCAAAGGAAGTTGGGAGCAAATCTTCATGAAGCAGCAAGAAGATAGTGAAGAACAAAAAATGGGCCATAATTTGAGAGAGGAAGAAAGGTGGTCTGAGCTTCAGAGAATGAGATCAGGGACAGAAAAGTTGTGGAATGAAGGGGACAAGGAAATCATAGGACAAAAAGGAAAATGACCCAGAGTTGAGTGAACTTGATCACGGAACCTATTTTTGTCTTTTGTTTCTGTACTTTTCTATGGTTTCTATACTTGTTGGGGAGTCTGAATAACAAGAAAGATACAATATTTTGAGCAGATTTGTGTCTTGTACATCTTTGTACCCCTCTTAGTGTCTAGCATGGTGCTGGGCACATAGTTGGTCTTTTAATAAAGGTCTGTTGAATGAGTGACCCAAACCTGCAGATGTTGAAACAACATATAATGGAGGTGTTGGGTACTGGCTTGAGGCATAGGGGCAGCTCCTGATGAACAAGTCTTGATGTCCTGCCTCAATCATTAAGCTGAGGCCCTGCACAATTTCATCTGGCTCCTATAATCAATCTTCAAAATAACTATAACCTTTTCAAAATCTTCTGAGTAAGGTACTTATATGTCTTCTTTTTTTTTTCTTTAAAAAAAAATCTCAGGTCAAAGGCCCTTGAAGTCTTTCATACTTCTGAACCAGTCCAGGTGGTTGGAAACAGATGATATATGGAAACTATTGCTTGGAGGACATGAGAGATAGAATTTCTTCCATTTATAAAATGTGTAGGGAATGACTATATAGGGCTTTTTTAAAATGCATATGAAGAGAAAACTGAGGATCATTCCAAGTAGGATGTTTGTTGGAATTAACACCCTAGTCAGACACAGTTCTTTTCCAGAAGGGGGTTTACCCCTGCATGATAAAATGTATGTCATGTTATCTTTGGCCCTGGCCAGCATATGAACACATAATTGTTTTTTAAAGATATACATGCCTGGATCTCACCTGTTACCAAATAGTATAATTCACAAAAATCTGGTGAAATTGTCTCCAGTGCTTCCCTTAATGTGGAAATTAAGTCCTTGAGGACAGTAGTTTCAGTGAGCAGGTATGATGACCTATTTGACACCATAAACCTCCACATCTCTAACACAGAATTCCTCAACCACAGGTCCATGTGGAACAGTATAGCATGGTGTACAGCATGGGCTTTGGAGCCAGACATACCTGTACTCAAATTTTAACTCTACCTTATAGGAACTGTTTGACATCAGACAAGTCACTTAACCTCTCTGTGCCTTGGGTTCCTAACCTATAAAATGGGGTGATATTAATTAACTTATATGGCTTTTATGAAGGTTTATTCCTAGAACACAAACTTTAGGAGGTGAGGCCCTGGGTAGTATCTTTTCTTACTCACTACTACATCCTTGCCCTCAGCTTCTGAGACTTGTGCTGATTTCCTGGGTACAGAGACTCAGGCTATCTTCTGCCCTACAGAGTGTTGAATAAGTGAGAGCTTGTAAGCTAAGTAGGATGTCATTTTGAGTCACCATTGCTCTAATTTTTTTAGACATTTCTGAAGAACAATTGGATTCCCTTCAGGTTTAATTTCCCTCCCTTCCCAGATAACTTTTCCAAACGTCCACTTCCTATTTCCTTGATCAAGGCCAGAGTTGAAGAAAACTGGCCTTCAATCTTCAACCAGGCTGAGAGCGCCATTTGGGCTCAAAAGCAAATTGTATTGGAAAAGCAGCAGAAGCACTGAAACGAATTGTCATGAAATGAGGCTTCAAATGAAAGCACAAGGCAGAGCTTGATCCTATTGTCAGTGGAGTTACTCAGGTAAGAGGCCAATTCCAAATTTCTCATTGCAGAACTCTTATAATATGCATTCCCCCAACCCCCCGCCCTCCAGTCACCTCCTTCCATCCACAGAAGCCCTTTGGAAGATGGTGATCTCTGGGTAAAGGTAACACTGAATTATTTGACATTTCTTTAAAATCTCTAACCCATAAACTGTGTGTAGACATAGAAAATGTCTAAACCATAGTACAGTTTGAAATGTTCCCTGTGTTGGGTGAATAATAGTACCCCAAATATTTCCATGTCCTAATCCCCAGAATCCCTGGAATATGTTACCTTATATGGAAAAGGAACCTTGCAAATATGATTAAGTTAAGGATCTTCATATGAGAAGGTTATTCTGTATTACCTGGGTGGGCCCAATGTAATCACAAGGGTCCTACTAAGAGGGACTCAGGAAGAGACAGAGGCAGAGGAAAAGTGATGACAAAAGTGATGACAGAAGCAGAGAGCAGAATGATGCACTTTGAAGGTGGAGGAATGGACCAAAAGTCAAGGAATATAGGCAGGTACTAGAAGCTGACCAAGACAAATGGATTTTCCTTTAAGGGCCTCCAGAAGGAATCAGCCCTATCTACACTGTGACTTTAGGACACTGAAACCTGATTTAGACTTCTGAACTCCAGAAACATAAGAGAATAAATTTGTGTTGTTTCAAACCAGTCCTCCAAATTCTCCTAGATATGCTGGAGAGCCAGAAGTTCCCAATATTAGAATTATTGCTTTGGGTGATCTCACTGAAAGACAATTGTTAAAAGCTTCCACTAAAATGCAAAGGAAAAACCTGTTAGGCAACACTCAGTCTGCTATGCTTTGATCTAACTGGCTGGCAGAGAGCATGGAAGGGGACCCAAATTGCAGGGATTTCTGGGCCTTGGGGCACTGTGAGAGGATAGACTTGATGGGTGGAATCTTTGTGGCTGGATGTACAAGCGATGCTTGGGATAAGAGGCTACCAAAAAGGGAAGAGAGGGAACCTAAAAACTAAATTTCATTTATTCTACTTTGTACTGGGGCCAAACAGTAAAAAAACTCACCTTGGATGGTAAACATGATCTTTGTGACTGATCCAGTTTCAAGCCTATTCCGTAGAGCTCCTGGTGAGCTTAAAGAAAGAAAGAACTTGTGCTTGCTTATACAAATCTACAGAATCTCTGACTTTGGGAATGACTACTCTTTGGTTTACCCCTGTTGGTTTCAGTCTCTTTCTGGTACTCTGACATCCTGCCACCTGTACTGCCTCTACTGCATTTTGTAGACTCCAGCTCAGCTCTTTAGGCTCTTTAGGCGGTTTCTTTAGGCTAGGCTTGCCAGACACTTTTCTATTCTTTCCCAGAGACTAGAGTTTCCTACTCCTAGGAATTATTTGCCCTAACCTATAAACTCTTGCCACCAACCCCTGGCTGGTCTTGGTCAAGAGATCTTTTAGATTACTTGTGAGATGACTCTTTCTGAGAGAGTTGTTTTCCCCACTTCACTCCTTCCCACCAATATTTTGGTCTTTATAGTGAGAAATAGCTGATTTATGCACGAAGGATCTTGAATCCAAAAACCTGCCATCTGTGTCTGTAACCATAACACTTGGTCACTTGCCTCCCCTACCTCTAATCTGGCTCCCAGAGAACTCTAACAAAGGTCTAGAAAACTGACGAACTTTGAACCCATTAGTAGCTTCACCTCTCCCTCATCCACTCCCACCATCTCCATTTGCAATTTGATGACTTCAACATGAGGATCATGGACCTGAACAGTTGGGCCTTAACCTAACAATCAGAGAGACATACATATCTGATCTACATAGCTACTAAGGTCTTTTCAGCAACCCAGGAAGGGGAGGTTTCTTGTTTTCCAGGGCTACTGCCTCAGAGTGAATACAATGATGTCACCCAAGTGATGCCTGCAAGACTAAGATGTATAACAGATTCACTTATTACATTTTCAGGAGGCCTCAGGCAAATCCAAATCCATTTAAATGTGAGTGCTGACTTCCTAGGAACTGTACAAGGGACTCAGGTATTGTAAAGGAACATTTCTGACTTGTTTACCAAACCTAAGTTGTAAAATCACAAGAGCCCAAGAATATCAAATAGCCCACATTCAATTCTCAGACAGCATGACCTGATGTGGTCTGAATCCCAGGCTACGTTTATTATTGAATGGTGTTCTTTTTTATTTTATTTTTTGATGTAGTGTTCCATGATTCATTGTTTGCATATAACACCCAGTGCTCCTTGCAATACATGCCCTCCTTAATACCCATCGCTGGGCTAACCCATCCCCCACCCCCCTCCCCCCTGAAGCCCTCAGGTTTTTTCCTGGAGTCCATAGTCTCTCATGGTTCATCTCCCCCTATCATTCCCCCCTTCCTTTTCTCCTTCCTTCTCCTAATGCCCTTCATGCTATTCCTTACGTCCCACATATGAGTGAAGCGATATGATAATTGTCTTTCTCTGCTTGACTTATTTCACTTAGCATAATCCTTTCCAGTTCCATCCATGTCGATGCAAATGGTGGGTATTCATCCTTTCTGATGGCTGAGTAATATTCCATTGTATATATGAACCACATCTTCTTTATCCATTCGTCTGTTGAAGGGCATCTTGACTCCCTCCACAGTTTGGCTATTGTGGACATTGCTGCTACGAACATTGGGGTGCATGTGCCCCTTCTTTTCATTATGTCTGTATCTTTGGGGTAAATACCCGGTAGTGCAATTGCTGGGTCATAGGGTAGCTCTATTTTTAAGTTTTTGAGGAACCTCCACACTGTTTTCCACAGTGGCTGTACCAAATTGCATCCCCACCAACAGTGTAAGAGGGTTCCCCTTTCTCCACATCCTCTCCAACATTTGTTGTTTCCTGTCTTGTCCATTTTTGCCATTCTAACTGGTGTAAGGTGGTATCTCAATGTGGTTTTGATTTGAATTTCCCTGATGGCTAATGATGTTGAACATTTTTTCATGTGTCTGTTAGCCATTTGTATGTCTTCTTTGGAGAAGTGTCTGTTCATGTCTTCTGCCCATTTTTTTACTTGATCATTTGATTTTTTGGGTGTTGAGTTTGAGAAGTTCTTTACAGGTCTTGAATACCAGCCTTTTATCTGCAATGTCATTTGCAAATATCTTCTCCCATTCCGTGGGTTGCCTTGTTGTTTTGTTGACTGTTTCCTTTGCTGCACAGAAGTTTATTGAATGGTGTTCTAACACGTCAGTAATACCTGCTGGTAAAACCAGGGCTTGGTGTGGGTGGCACAGGCTCGATAGGAATAAACAAGACTTAGAAATTCAGGAGGGCTTAGTGGATCAGGAGGGGGTTGGAATAGGACAAATATTTAATTCCCCAGTTGAATGTTGGTTATCACAGGCTTGAGTACATGATATTTGGAGTTTGATCAGGGTAGGTTCAGAATCAAATCAGACTACTGAGGGCTAAAAGCAGTAAATATCCATAATGACAAACTAAACCGAGAACCAGGATGTTGGTCTAGCAGAAGTGAGGCACTTGACAATGGTCATCCAAGCATTTGATAATTGGCAGAGTCCAGATTAGCTGATTGTTGATTATCAAGGGATTATGGTATGATATAGTATGGTATTATTATGAGGGATTCAGATCTAGATTCAGATTGGGAAGCAGGTTTTTGTGTAGAAAATCTAGCCCCACTATTGGGATACTGGGCAAGAAATCACAAGGGAGGAAAGATGTAGAAGGGCTCCAATTATGGAGGTACTTGTACTCTGTCATTTGCAAAATGTGACTTGGTGCTGAATTTCTGTGTTATTTCAGTCTTTTCCAAAATCCTAACTGGAGTCCCCCTCTAGTATGTTATCTACAATGTAGCCAGAATAAGCTTTTGAACATATTAAGATGATCTTATTGCTTCTAATTGCTCTTAGGATAAAGACTAGACTCCACCAATCCCTACAAGGCTTTGCATGGTTTGGCTTCTGTCTACCTCTCCAACCTCATCTTCTACCATTTTCCTTTTTACTCTTGGCACTGTAGCTGCACGGGGTTTCTATAGGATCCTTAGCTCCCTACTCTCTTAGAACTGTTGCACGTGCAGTTCCTTCTGCTTGGAGTATACGTTCCCTCTTTTTATCCTTCCAGTCTCAACTTAAATGTTACTACATCAAGAAGGCCTTCTCTAATTAATTTGTCTAAAGAAATGTTTCCTTATTCTTGATAATGGCTCCACTCATCACCATCACTTACAAGTTATATTCACTAACCTTGCCTACCATGAGCAGCAAGTTCATTAGTTCCTATGCACCAATTCCATTAGGCTTTACTTACCCGATATCCTCACCAACCTACCACAATCCCCCACTGTCATGTCCACCACCATACCCTTCTCCATTAGCCATACTCTCTAGCCCACCTATTACTGCCAGCCTCATCCACCTTTTCTATAAGTCATGCCTCTCTTTGCCCCCCTTTCCTACCACTCCCTATTAGCTACACTCAGAAACCCCACATACCACCATCAGTCATATTATCCCTAACACCCAGCAGCTCCAAATAGTAGCAGACCTACCCTACTGACCCTAGTAATTAACAAGGGTCCTCTTACTTACAGTTCAGTTATCAGACTGCTTCAGTAATGTCTTCCCTGATCATTCAATCTGGCTTAAGTTTTCCTGTTTTCCGTAACACCTTGCCCTTCTTCATAGTATTAATCATGGCGATAATTATACAGTACTTTTGTAGTTGTGTTTAACAGTTGTAACCCCGAGAGAGTCTACAGCTATTTTGTTCATTGCTATTTCTCCTGTATCTAAACATACTGAAATCTCAAATATGCTTACTAAATCTCATTGAATGAAGTGTTGCAGATGAAAAACAACAACAACAACAACAACAACAACCCTGAGGCTCAAAATAGCTAAATAAGGTACTCAGGTTTCCATAGCTAGTAAGTGCCAGAGCTAGATATCAAAGCTAGAGCTGGTTGACTATAAATCCTGTGGGTTCTTTTTTTTTAATTTTTAATGATTTTTTGAATTATATTATGTTAATCACCATACAGTACATCCCCGGATTCCGATGTAAAGTTCGATGCTTCATTAGTTGTGTATAACACCAGTGCACAATGCAATACGTGCCCTCCTTACTACCCATGACCAGTCTATCCCATTCCCCCACCCCCCTCCCCTCTGAAGTCCTCAATTTTTTCTCATAGTCCATAANACCAGTGCACAATGCAATACGTGCCCTCCTTACTACCCATGACCAGTCTATCCCATTCCCCCACCCCCCTCCCCTCTGAAGTCCTCAATTTTTTCTCATAGTCCATAGTCTCTCATGTTTCATTCCCCCTTCTGATTACCCCCCTTTTCTTTATCCCTT
>NC_048238.1:92112630-92126572 GCF_002007445.2 Ailuropoda melanoleuca | reverse complement strand
TACTCCATCCCTTTACTGTCAGTCTGAATGTATCTTTGGGTTCAAAATGAGTCTCTTGTAGACAGCAAATGTTTGGGTCATTTCTTTTTATCCAATCTGCAACCCTGTGGTGTTTTATGGGAGCATTGAAGCCATTCACATTGAGACTGAATACTGAGAGATATGTTTTTAATGATGCCACGTTGCCAGTACAGTCTTTGTTTCTATCCATTGTGACTTTCTGTTCTGTGTCACTCTTGGGGCCTTTTTACTTTTATAGAGTCCCCCTTAATATCCCCTGTAGGGTTGGTTTTGTGGTTACAAAATTGGTTGATGACTGGCGATTCTGGAAGGTTTTTATTTCTCCATCAATTCTGAATGACAGCCTTGCTGGATAAAGGATCCTTGGCTGCATGTTTTTCTCTGTAAGAGTTTTCAAAATGCCCCCCAACCCTTTCTCTCATTCCAGGTCTGTGTAGACAGGTCTGACGTAATTCTGATACCTTTGCCTTGGTGTGAAATATTTCTTTGCCCTGGCCGCTTTCAATACTGTATCCATGGATCTAATATTTGCGAATTGCACTATGACATGACGTGGTGTAGGTTTGTCATGGTTGAGCTTGGGAGGAGTCCTCTCTGCCTCTTGGACATGAATGTTTGTTTCCCTCGTTAGATTAGGGAAGTTTTCAACTACAATTTGTTCAAATATCTCTTCTAGACCTCTGTTTTTCTCCACCCCCTCGGGGATGCCAATGATTCTGACATTGGATCGTTTCATTGAGTCAGTAATCTCCCATAACCTACATTCATGGGCATGGATTTTTTTAAGTCCATCTTCTATTTTCATTTTTTCTTCTACTAACCCATCCTCCAATTCGCTAATATGTTCCTCTGCCTCATTTACCCTGGCCATCAGAGCCTCTAGTTTTGACTGCATTTGGCTCATAGAATTTTTAATTTCTGCCAGATTCGCTCTCATTTCCGCCCTTAGAGATTCTATATTCTCATTAACATTTCGTTAATACTTTTTTCAAGTCTACTCGTCATCTTGACCGTTGTTGCTCTGAATTTCATTTCTGATAATTTGTTTACATCCATATCCATTAGTTCTGTGGCAGAGGCCATAGACTCATTGTCTTCTCTTTGCTGGGGGGGGGGATTTCTCCTTCTTGTCATTCTGATGAGGAGAGGTTGCGGGGTTGTCCAGAGCCCAAATTATTGACCGGGACCCAGGCCGTGCACCCTTGTTTTATAGAGATTTTAGGGATGTGGGCTTCTTGATTTTTCAGCCTGCCTTCTGAGGGAGGGGCCTGCCGCGCCAATACTCAGGCAACCCTGTTTGGGTAGAGTCTCCGTGTCGCCTGCGAGGGGGGATGGGGATGGGCACCCTGTGAGCCGGTCTTTCCAGGCTTTTGTTCTCTGGTGGCCTTCCCTGGCAGTTTGCTGTGCCTTTTCTGAGAGACAGAGCAGCAGTGGCCCAGTCTCTGCCTCTGTCACAGAACAGAGGAGATCGGGGGCCATTCTCCACTGATGATCTGGCCACTTTAACTCTGTTTCTGTTGGTGCTGCTGAACCCTGCATTGTCCCAGGATGTGCGCCCCACACCCGGCGTTGCAGCCCTCACTTCCAGGGCCAGTGCCTTTGTGTCCTTTATGTTTCTAAAACCGCCAGCCACCAGCCACCAGCCACCCCGGCGCGTTCCTGGAGCTCCATGTCTCAATCTGGATCCAGTGAGCACACCGGAGTTCTGTGAGAAGTCTGGTGTTGTGCTCCCCACTCACGGTCACAGTCTGTTTTTTCACAGGTGCCGTCCATGAGTCTGCCCGCTCCCCCGTGCAGGTGGCTACTGCTTCCCGGCGCCCGAACCCGGCAGCTCCCTCCCCCTTCCATTTATCTTCCGATATCTGTGTGCGGTTTCATGGCTCACTGCTTCTCACCTCAATACTCAGCACTGGAGATGTTCATTTGTAGAGATTCAGATGTATCTTCTTGCGTCTCAGGCTGATTTTGTGGATGTTCAGGCTGGTCTGGTACCTATCCAACTCGACTCAGGGGACCAGCTGAAAAAGTGGTCCCCTACTCCTCTGCCATCTTCCTGACACCCCATGAAGCACATTTTTGCCCCTGTAACCTTGGCAGCCACTTGGGAGCCCTACTTTCACTGCTGGGAAGCAATAGATTAAGGCAAGGCAGCCTAAATTTCTATGTATTTCTTCTGTGGGAGAGATGGAGGTCAAATAGAAAGAATGACTTTCTGGAGATTGGAATGGGTCCCTGAAAGGACCAGGACCATTCTTCCTTCATTCACTAAGTATTTGTTCCCCCTGGTCCTGCACCTTTAACTGTTCCTTCTCTACTCACGATCAAGGGAAGCCTAGAAAAGTCACCCATAGCTCAGCCCAAACTGCTTTGAGACTCTTTCCAGACTCCACCACTTCCCCCAGTATTAAGTGCTTCTGTGCAAGCACATCAGGGAGGGGTGGGAGAGCGTTCTCATTCTTTCTGAATTTTTCCTTTCTCATCATCCTCCCTGTTCTTCCACCCCCTTTCACATAGCAAGCTCCTAACCATCCTTCAAGTCTCAGCTTATATGTCACTCTTTCAGATAAGTTTTCCATGGCTGCGTACTCTATTTAGGCCCCCATTATACACATGCATAGCACCCTGTAGCATTTCTATGTAGCACATGCCATAATGGTAATGAGTTATTAAGGTGATAGTTAATATTTCTTTCTCTTATAGGTTTGTAAGCTCCATACAGATAAGGACTAGTCTTTTTTGTTCATTGTTATATCCCCATTGCTTTGTAATATTGAACATTTAGAATATGTAAAGGAATGTGGAATAAGTAAATAAATGAAGTGAAATCTTTCTGGGCTTGTGAAGTAACAAACCCTTGGTCATTTTCTCATCTTTCTTTTTTTTAGACTTATATAGTGGTAATAACTTATAGGATGAAAATAGACAATGCATTAACTTATTGTGCCAAAAAATTTGACATAGAGTTGTTTGTTATCCTTTTATTATCTTCTTAAACATATGTAATATCTGCAGTGATATCTCTTTTTTCCTTATATTCCTAATTTGAGCCCTCTCTTTTGGACTTTATGAAAAAAAGAATTTCTATTTATCTAAAAAAAAAACCATCAAGAGAATGAAAAGGCAAACCAGTGTGGGAGAAAATATTTGTGATATACACAACTGGCAGAGAGCTTGTATTCTGGATATATAAAGAATTCCTACAAATCAATTAAAAACATAGATAAAACCAAATTAAAAATTTTAGGGACTTAAACAGATATTTTGCAAAATAGGTTATTGAAATGGTTAATAAGCATCATTAGTCATCAGGGAAATGCAAATTAAAACCACAACGAGATACCACTATACATGTATCAGGATCGATAACATTAAAAAGACTAATACCACTAAGTATTGTCAAGGATGGGGAGTTGCTGGAACTCTCATTTACTATTGATTAGAATGTAAACTGGTGCAACCACTTTAGAAAACTGACAGTATCTACTCAAGTTGAATATATATGTACCCAAGATCTAATAAATCTGTTCTATATGTATATACCAACATAAATGTATATATGTGTGCACCAAAAGATACATACAAAATGTTTATAACAGCATTATTTGTAATGGTACCAAATGGGAAGCAATCCAAATGTTCATCAGCATTGGAATAGATAAGTAAATTGTGGTCTATTTAAATAATAGAATGTTACACAGCAATTAAAAAGAACAAACTAAGGGTGCCTGGGTGGTATAGTCAGTTAAGCATCCGACTCTTGGTTTTGGCCTAGGTCCTGATCTCCGGGTCATGAGATCAAGCCCTGTGTAAGGCTCTGTGATAAGTATGGAGCCTGCTTGGGATTCTCTCTCCCTCTCTTTCTGCTCCTCCTCCTCATGCTCTTTCTAAAATAAATAAATACATAACATTTTTTTAAAGAACAAACTATATTACATAAAACAACTGGATGAATCTCACAATATAAGGCTGAGAAAGAAGTCAGATGCAATAGAGAGTCTATTTATATCAATTTCAAACACAGGCAAAATTACTCTATAGTGATAGAAATCAGAAAAGTGATAGACCAGGAAGAGGCTTTTAGGATGCTGATCTAGTTCTAAGTCCTGATGTAGGTGGTGGTAATAAAGGTATGCTAACTTTATGAAAATTAATTTGTACAATAAAGATTTATCTTTATTGTATATATAAGTTAACTGAAAGTTTATAAAAATGAATAAAACAAGAATAAATATATTAAAGAAGAGGGGGGATTACACTGGATGATTTTTAAGGTTCCCTCTAGCTCTAACATGTTATGATTTTGTGTGAAAATGCTTTGAAATTTAAAAATTCTCTACAAGTATAAGGTCTTTTACTGTTGTCAGTGGTAGTTGACCTTGAATTCTTAGTAATTTCTTGATCAAACAATGGCAAATAATTTACTTAAATATCTATGTATTTATTTAACATTTGAAAATTTAAGTGACCTGTCTGCTTTTCTGGTTATCGTTCATTTTCCAATTCCTTTGAACTTTTCTGTCAAGACTCTGGATGAAAAGCCAGAGACAAATATGAGACTTATTCTGAACACTCTTAAATTTTGAGCTGGCAATAAACAAGGTCAGAGCCTCTAAATGCAAGGTTCAAGGTTTAACGAGAAGGTTCATGATTCCTTTGAGTCAGCTGTGGCTTTGCATTCCTCAGACTACATTTTCTACTTAAATACATAATGTAGCAGTGGAAATGATGATTTCCCCAATCATTTCACCTCTGTTAGGAGTCTGTAATTCTAAAGTCAGGTAAAAATAATGCTGGAAGAATAATAAGATACATTTGACATTCAAAGTAGTCATCCAAATTGTATCATTTTATCGTTGCCATCACTTTCTTTTCCCCAGCCTTACCAGTAAAACTCAGTTAATGAATCTACCAGTAAAGCACAATTGATAAAGTGGTTTACTTATTCTGAGAGATGAAGCTTTGGCTTCACTGAGGCCACTGAGCTTATTCAAAACCCAATATACATTTTTTTTTACTTGGAAGTTTTTCTCCCTTTGAGGCATTCTATTTATTAAGAACTCAACTTTCCTGGTATCTAAATGAAAGTTTCCTTTAAAGGTATATTGCCTTTCTAATTCTTGGCCTGGGGAAAAAAATGTCAGAAAATTCTTTAAATCTATTTAGTGAAGTATTTTAAATGCTCATCTTGCACTTTTGAGTGAAGTGTAATTTACATTTCATAAAAAGTAGAAGCTGAGCAGCAAGCTGTAAGTAATTATCATATAATTAAATGTCTACTATGAAGGGAATGAAAACTGAGCTCCTTCGTGATTTCCGTGACTGGGTTATGCAATGGCAAATCAAATTACAGCTCTTTATCTCAGGAAGGCTCCAGGGAACCTACTCAGGGTTTGAAGAGATACCTCTGAGTTGCCAGTATAGTTTTAGTAGGAGGCCGAGGCAATCAGTTCATTGTCCAAGCAGACCATATAAAAACGGATTCTGTAGCTTAGGTTTTAGAAATGGATGGTGCGCCTGTGTGGCGCAGTCGTTAAGCTCCTGCCTTCCACTCAGGGCATGAACCCAGCGTTTTGGGATCGAGCCCTGCATTGGACTCCTCTGCTGGGAGCCTGCTTCTTCCTCTCCCGCTCCCACTGCTTGTGTTCCCTCTCTCGCTGGCTGTCTCTCTCTCTGTCAAATAAATAAAATCTTAAAAAAAAAAGAAATGGAAACTGAAGTGTCTGTTCTTCTTCCTCTCAGTGACTTTGAAAACTACTTTTCCCTATGTTAATATTTGTAAATGGGAAGTACCACCGTGATAATCAATACTTAATTATTGCCATGGATAAGTTCTATTTTTTTCAAATTCACAAAGCAGTTGGATTTGGGGATGATAATAAAATGCCAAATACATTTGTAATAGGTGAAATTCTTCCTCTAATCTGATTTTGTTAAGTATTCATTTAAAATATGCATTGAGTTCTTGCTAAGTTCAGGATGTTATAAGGCATTCAAAGGTTAAAAAAGACATGTTCCTTGCTCTATGGAGGATTATAATCTGGAAGTGGATAAAAGCTATGCACACAAAAAACTACAAAACAAGGGAAAATTGGCTAGTTATCAGAGAATACAAGGTATGGAGAAGCTCAGGGGAAGAAGCAATCATTTCTATTTCTAGCTAGGTAGAACTGGTCAGGTTTCAGGAAGACAGTATTTAATCTGGTGTATGAGAAATAGATTTATTAGAAGAAAAGGTATTGAAGAAACCATGAGCAATGATAGATGTGGGAAACCAGCACAGGGGCTTCAGGGAATGAAGTAGACTAATTTGGTTACTTATTCAAGAGTCACAGTGGCAATTTATCTAAATTTGTGAATATAACTATTGGGTTTTACAGACTTTCTCCCTGGTCAAAACATATAATGTGATATTTTTGACTCTTCACATTAGATACGTACTGGTATATCGAGAGCTATGGATGAAAATGGAGATATGGAGCTGGGTTGCAAAACCTCTTGGTCGCCAGTCTAATGAAGATAGATTTTATACCAGGAAACTTTCAGCTAAGAAATCTTATTGATGGACTATTTTGTGCCAGCCATTTAAAAAATTGTGTGGAGTACAGAGATGAATACCTTCCTTGCCCACAGGAAACTAGTTCAGTGGGAGATATGGGTGAAAATTGCTGTGGGCACCTATCCTAGACAGGATGTGAGGGGTCTAGACAGGCTTTCTAGAAATGGTAATGTCTGAGTTGAAATATGAAGGAGAGTATGAGTTTTCCTGAAACAAAGGACCTAGGAAGGGTTTTTCAAGCAGAAAAATGGGAAGA
Organism: Ailuropoda melanoleuca; assembly: GCF_002007445.2. Classification (NCBI taxonomy): domain Eukaryota; kingdom Metazoa; phylum Chordata; class Mammalia; order Carnivora; family Ursidae; genus Ailuropoda; species Ailuropoda melanoleuca. The sequence goes on along the minus strand of NC_048238.1, from coordinate 92,119,739 downwards.
ACATTTCAAACAGAGAGAGTATGCAAAGTCACTGAGGTGTAGAGAGCCTGGAGAGTTCCTGAGACTGCTAGGCTTGAACCTAGGGTGTGAACTGAGTGGTAGAGAGATAAATCTGGAGGCTAGAGAGATGAGGCTGGAGGGGTCAATAGGGAGCTGATCATGAAAAGCCTTCCAGAGGCTATCATAGTGATCCAAGTGAAGATGACACAACTCAGAATTAAAAATACAGCATTGGGGAAGAAGAAGAGGGCATACGTATATCTGAGAGAAATTGAGGAGGGTAGAATTGACAGAACTCACTAATCAATGGAATGCAAGTGACAAGGTGGATAATAGAATGTAAGGATGAATTTCAGGCTTAGACTTGGGTGTCAGGGAGAGCCATTCACTTAGAGGGGAACACAGGTGGATGAAAAGATTTGAGAGGGAAGTCTTACCTATAGCTAAGTTTTACCTATGTTGAGGATGAGGGGCCTGCCAGATATTCAAATGGAGATAATAGTGAAAAGTTGGATATATTATTTGGAGTGCAGGAATGTAGTTGGGGCTGCAGATATAATTTTGAGAGTCACAATATCAGGAGTTGCAAATCAAATGTCTTTCGGATCCAAGCAGGTAACATAAATGGATGATTCAGGCTGGGGCTGATATGGTGTCATGACAAAAGGAGGAGATATGCATAGGTCCTGCCCAAGGGCACCAAAGTTAAAAATAATACGGTAGGTCAACCAAACAAAAATCTGCTACTTAGCCATATGAGTTTTCAAGCAGCCAGTTTTCCACCTTTGATATAGATCACAATTAGCCATTAAAGTGAATGTAGAGTTTAGGCAGAGAGTATGTGGAGTACAGAAAAAAGCCAAGGGCATAACTCCAGAGGAGACATATAAGGAATAGATACTTGGGGGTAGGGGGGAAGAGAGAGAGACAGAGACAGAATCGGGCAGGAATGGGTAACTGTAAATTTGCACCATGGAGGGGGATTGCTAACTTTAACTGAAGCCATTTCAGTGGTGTGGTGGGGGCTGAAACCAGATTGTAGTGAATTGAGAATTTAATGGAGGAAAAGAAGTGGAGACTGAATACAGACAACTCTTTACAGATATTTGCTCTGTGAATGAGAGGTGAGCAGTTGGGTGATAGTTTGTTATTTATATATGCATGTATACCAGGAGAGACATGAGCACAATTGTACACTAAAGGGAGAGGGTGAGGTTGAAGATGTAGGAAAGAAAAGGATTTATCAATGAGCTGAGGTCCTAAGAGAGGTGGGACCTGAGGAGACCCAGAGCACAGGTGGAAAGATTAGCCTGGAGGTAAGAGGAGAGGAACCTATTCTACTGAAATTGAAGATAATTTCATTTAACAAAGATTTATGGAGCTTCTATGCCCTACTAGACACTGTTATAGGTATTAAAGATATAGAAGTTTAAAAAAATAGGAAAAAAACTCCCTATTGGCAGGAAGCTTACTTTCCAGAAAGAATGAAGTATGTACAAGAGCAAATACAAGTAGTGCTGGGGCTTGAAACAGAGTGGTTGAAATATTCTTTTTTTTATTATGTTATATTAGTCACCATACAGTACTTCATTAGTTTTTGATGTAGTGTTCCATGATTCATTGTTTTCATATAACACCCAGTGCTCCATGCAATACGTGCCCTCCTTAATACCCATCACCAGGCTAACCCATCCCCCCACTCCCCTCCCCTCTGAAACCCTCAGTTTGTTTCCCAGAGTCCATAGTCTCTCATGGTTCATCTCCCCCTATCATTCCCTCATTCCTTTTTCCCTTCCTTCTCCTAATGCCCTTCATTCTATTCCTTACATTCCACATATGAGTGAAACAATATGATAATTGTCTTTCTCTGCTTGACTTATTTCACTTAGCATAATCCCTTCCAGTTCCATCCATGTCGATGCAAATGGTGGGTATTCATCCTTTCTGATGGCTGAGTAATATTCCATTGTATATATGAACCACATCTTCTTTATCCATTCGTCTGTTGAAGGGCATCTTGACTCCCTCCACAGTTTGGCTATTGTGGACATTGCTGCTACGAACATTGGGGTGCATGTGCCCCTTCTTTTCACTATGTCTGTATCTTTGGGGTAAATACCCAGTAGGGCAATTGCTGGGTCACAGAGTAGCTCTATTTTTAAGTTTTTGAGGAACCTCCACACTGTTTTCCACAGTGGCTGTACCAACTTGCATCCCCACCAACAGTGTAAGAGGGTTCCCCTTTCTCCACATCCTCTCCAACATTTGTTGTTTCCTGTCTTGTCAATTTTTGCCATTCTAACTGGCATAAGGTGGTATCCCAAGGTGGTTTTGATTTGAATTTCCCTGATGGCTAATGATGTAACATTTTTTCATGTGTCTGTTAGCCATTTGTATGTCTTCTTTGGAGAAGTGTCTGTTCATGTCTTCTGCCCATTTTTTTACTTGATTATTTGTTTTTTGGGTGTTGAGTTTGAGAGTTCTTTACAGGTCTTGAATACCAGCCTTTTATCTGCAATGTCATTTGCAAATATCTTCTCCCATTCCATGGGTTGCCTCGTCGTTTTGTTGACTGTTTCCTTTTCTGTGCAGAAGCTTTTTATCTTGATGAAGTCCCCAAAGTTCATTTGTTTCCCTTGCCTTTATGGATATGTCTTTAAGGAATTTGCTGTGGCCAATATTGAAGAGGTTACTGCCTATGTTCTCCCCTAGGATTTTGATAAATTCCTCTCACATTGAGGTCTTTCATCCATTTAGAGTTTATCTTTGCATATGGTGTAAGAGAATGTTCGAGTTTCATTCTTCTTTATATAGCTGTCCAATTTCCCCAGCACCATTTATTGAAGAGACTGTCTTTTTCCCATTGGATACTTTTTCCTGCTTTGTCAAAGATTAGTTGACCATAGAGTTGAGCGTCCATTTCTGGGCTCTCTCTTCTGTTCCATTGATCTATGTGTCTGTTTTTGTGTCAGTACCATGCTGTCTTGGTTGTCACAGCTTTGTAATATAGCTTGAAATCAGGCAACGTGATGTCCCCAGCTTTGTTTTTGTTTTTCAACATTTCCTTGCCAATTCGGGATCTTTTCTGGTTCCATACAAATATTAGGATTGTTTGTTCCAGCTCTTTAAAATGCCACTGATATTTTGATTGGAATGGCATTGAAAGTATAGATTGCTCTGGGCAACATAGATATTTTAGCAATGTTTATTCTTCCAATCCATGAGCATGGAATGTTTTTCCATCTTTTTGTGTCTTCTTCAATTTCTTTCATAAGTGTTCTATTGTTTCGAGAGCATGGATCCTTTACCTCTTTAGTTAGGTTTATTCCTAGGTATCTTATGGTTTTTGGTGCTATTGTAAATGGAATTGATTCCCTAATTTCTCTTTCTACAGTCACATTGTTAGTGTATAGAAAAACAACGGATTTCTGTGCATTGATTTTGTATCCTGCCACATTACTGAATTGCTGTAGGGGTTCTAGTAATTTTGTGGTGGAGTCTTTTGGGTTTTCCACATAAAGTATCATGTCATCTGTGAAGATAGAGAGTTTGACTTCTTTTCCAGTTTGAATACATTTATTTCTTTTTGTTGTCTGATTGCTGTTGCTAGGACTTCTAGTACTATGCTGAACAATAGTGGCAGGAGTGGGCATCCTTGTTGTGTTCCTGATCTCAGCTTTTCCCCGTTGAGAATGATATTTACTGTGGGCTTTTCATAGGTGGTTTTTATGGAATTGAGGATGGTTCCCTCTATCCCTACACTCTGAAGAGTTTTAATCAGTAAAAGATGTTGTATTTTGTCAAATGCTCTTTCTGCATCAGTTGAGAGGATCATATGGTTGTCTCTTCTCTTATTAATGTGTTCTATCACATTGATTATTTTGTGAATGCTGAACCACCCTTGCATCCCAGGAATAAATCCCACCTGATCGTGATGGATAATCCTTTTAATGCACCCTTGGAATCCTATTAGCTAGGATCTTGTGGAGATATTTGGCATCCACATTCATCAGAGATATTGGTCTGTAATTCTTTTTGATAGGGTCTTTGCCTGGTTTAGGGATTAGGTAATGCTGGCCTCATAGAATGAGTTTGGAAGTTTTCCTTCTGTTTCTATTTTTTGAAACAGCTTCAGGAGAGTAGGTATTATTTCTTCTTTAAATGTTTGGTAGAATTCCCTAGGGAATCCATCACACCCTGGAGTCTAGTTTTTGGAAGGTTTTGAATACTGCTTCAATTTCGTTACTGGTTATTGGTCTATTCAGATTATCTATTTCTTCCTGTTTCAGTCTTGGTAGTTTATAGGTTTCCAGGAAGGCATCCACTTCTTCCAGGTTGCTTAATTTATTGGCATATAGCTGCTGATAATAATTTCTAATAATTGATTCTATTTCCTTAGTGTTAGTTGTGATCTCTCCCCTTTCATTCATAATTTTATTAATTTGGGTCCTTTCTCTTTTCTTTTGGATAAGTCTGGCCAGTAGTTTATTGATCTTATTAATTCTTTCAAAGAACTAGCTTCTGGTTTCATTGATCTGCTCTACTGTATTTCTGGTTTCTAATTAATTGATCTCTGCTCTAATCTTTATTATTTCTCTTCTCCTGCTTGGTTTAGGTTTTATTTGCTGTTCTTTCTCTGGTTTGTTTAGGTGTAAGGTTAGCTTGTGTATTTGGGATTTTTCTACTTTTTTGAGTGACGTTTGGATGCCTGTGTATTTCCCCCTTAGGACTGCCTTTGCAGTATTCCATAGGTTTTGGATTGATGCATTTTTGTTCTCATTGGTTTCCATGAATTGTTTAAGTTCTTCTTTAATTTCCCGGTTGACCCAAACATTCTTTAGCAGGACGGTCTTTAGCTTCCAAGTGTTTGAATTCCTTCCAAATTTTTTCTTGTGATTGAGTTCCATTTTCAAAGCATTTTGGTCTGAGAATATGCAGGGAATAATCTCAATCTTTTGGTATCAGTTGAGACCTGATTTGTGACACAGTATGTGGTATATTCTGGAGAAAGTTCCATAGAAAGTTCCATGTGGGTTTTAGAAGAATGAGTATTCTGTTGTTTTAGTGTGGAACGTTCTGTATATATCTATGAAGTCTATCTGGTCCAGGGTGTCATTCAAAGCTCTTGTTTCTTTCTTGATCTTCTGCTTAGATGAATTAGGTCTGTGGCAGAGGCCACAGTCTCTGATTCTTTTCTTTATTGGGGGTTCTTCCTCTTAGTCATTCTGTTGGGGGGTGGTTGAGGGAATGTACAGGGTCCAAAGTATTAACCACGACCCAAGCAAGATGCACTGGTTTTATAGGGACCCGAAGGTTGTCATCCTCTTGTTCTTCCAACCTGTCTTCTGTGGGAGGGGCCTGCCGCACTGTTACTCAGGCAACCCTGCTTGGGCGGAGTTGCCCTGCCCCCTGTTGGGGGAGTGGACTCATCGAAAACAGGTTTTTTAGGTTTTTGTTCTCTGGAGGCTTTCCGTGGTGGTTTTCTGTGTCTCTCCCAAGAGTCAGAGTAGAAGTGACTGCATCCAAATCTCTGTCTCAGAACAGAGAAATCGCAGTCTGCTCTTCACTGGGCTTTCCAGGCCACACTGTCTCTGTTTCTGTCTGTGCTGCTAAAAACCTCTGTTTCTGTCTGTGCTGCTAAAAACCACAACCTCCCCTGTTGTGTGCCCCACAGCAACACTCCCAGAGGTGGATCCCAGGGCCTGGCATGTCTCTGCCCTTTGTGCTTCTAAAACCGCGAGCTGCCCCCCCATTCACATGTGTGTGTGCACCTGCAGTTCCTGGATACTGTCTGGGGGCTGGACAAAAGTCCATTCGCTGCCACTACTGGTCTGCGAGTCTGTGACCGGTCCTCAACATGGAATGCTTTTGTGCTCTCGTGTTATATCACCTTCCCAGCGCCAGCTTATGGTGGCTTCCTCCCCATTCTGTTTATCTTCCAATATCTGCCTGCAGAGTCATAGCTCCGCCCTTCATACCTCGAGGCTGGAGATATTCTCTTTGTAGAGATTCAGATATGTATTACATCTCAGGCTGATTTTGTTGGTGTTCAGAATGGTTTGGTAGATACCCAGCTAAATTCAGGGGACTAGTTGAAACAGGGTCCCCTACTCCTCTGCCATCTTCCTCCAATATGAGGATTTAGTGCTCACTTTATCCCCTGCTCATCTTCTGTTCTCTACATCCACACAATAAAATTAAATCATCTTTGCTCAAATCAGTATTCAGTATTTGTCTTAGGATAACTATGTAAGTGTGTTGCACTGCTGAGCCAAGTAGCATACTAGGTGCTTATGTTTTTGTGTATACAACTATTTGTTCATCCTGGAGTTAATAAGTGCTTCATTATTTTGCTTAATTAAAAACAATAATTGCTTTAATTAAACTTTTTATTTTGAAATGTATGTACATAAAAGTTGTAAGAAATAATACAGAGAGATCCCACATACAATTTGCCCAGTTTCCTACAATGGTAATATCTTGCACAACTATAGTACACTACCAAACCAGGATTTTTACATCGATACATTCGAGATAGAGAATATTTCCACCAGGACAGGGTCCATTGTGTTGCTTTTGTAGCCACCCCCACCCCACCCCCTCCATAATCTCTGGAAACCACTAATTTGTTCCTCATTATCAAATTTTGTCATTTCAAGATTCATTTTTTTGGTGGCTTGGCATTACGTTGTAGATTCTTTTTTTAAAAATAATTTTTATTTTGTTATATTAGTCACCATAGAGTACATCCCCAGTTTCTGATGCAATGTTCCATGATTCATTATTTGCATATAACAACCAGTGCACCATGCAATATGTGCCCTCCTTAATAACCATCACTGGCCTATCCCAATCCCCCACCCCCTTCCCCTCTGAAGCCCTTAGTTTGTTTCCCAGAGTCCACAGTCTCTCATGGTTCATTCCCCCTTCTGTTTACCCCCCCTCATTCTTCCCTTCCTTCTCCTACCGATCTTCCTATTTCTTATGGTTCCATAGATGAGAGAAATCATATGATAATTGTCTTTCTCTGCTTGACTTATTTCACTTAGCATTATCTCCTCCAGTGCCGACCATGTTGCTGCAAATGTTGTGTAATCGTTCTTTCTGAT
>NC_048238.1:92103939-92112530 GCF_002007445.2 Ailuropoda melanoleuca | reverse complement strand
TTCCATGATTCATTACTTGCGTAAAACACCCAGTGCACCATGCAATACGTGCCCTCCTTAATACCTATCACAAAGCCTATCCCAATCCCCCACCACCCTCCCCTCTAAAGCTTTCAGTTTGTTTCCCAGAGTCCATCGTCTCTCATTGTTCATTGCCCCTTTGTTTACACCCCCTTCCTTCTTCCCTTTCTTCTCCTACCATTCTTCCTACTTATTATGTTACAGTCATATGCACCTCAATGTTCACAGCAGCATTGTCCACAATAACCAAACCGTGGAAGGAGCCAAGATGCCCCCCAACAGATGACCGGAGCAAGAAGCTGCGGTCCACAACACAATGGAATATTACTCAGCCATCAAAAAGAACGACCTCACAACATTTGCAGCAACATGGACGGGACTGGACGAGATAGTGAATATATTGTGCTTACTGTGGTTTTAAAGCATGTGTAACCCCTTATTTGCAAAAAAGGCTCTCCATCTTTGCAGCTTAGACATTTTAACTATGTTTATTCTTCCGATCCATGAGCATGGAAGGTTTTTCCATCTTTTTGTGTCTTCTTCAATGTCTTTCAAGAGTGATTTGTAGTTTGTAGAATATAGATCCTTTACATCTCTGGTTAAGTTAATTCCGAGATAATGTATGATTATTGGTGCTATTGTAAATGGAATTGATACCCTAATTTCTGTTTCTTCAGTCTGATTGTTCGTGTATAGAAATGCAACTGATTTCTGAGCATTGATTTTGTATCCCGCCATATTACTGAATTGTTCTATAAGTTCTAGTAGTTTGAGGGTAGAGTCTTTTGGGTTTTGTATATAGAGTACAATGTCATCTGTGAAGAGAGACAGTTTGACTTCCTCTTTGCTGATTTGGATACCTTTGATCCCTTTTTGTTGTCTGATTGCTGTTGCAAGGACTTCTAGTACTATGTTGAATAATAATGGTAAGAGTGGGCATCCTTGTCATGGGCATCCTTGTCGCGTTCCTGATCTTAAGGGAAAGGCTTCCAGCTTTTCCCCATGAGAATGATATTCACTGTAGGCTTTTCATAGATGGTTTTTATGAAATTGAGGAATGTACCCTCTATCCCTACACTCTGAAGGGTTTTAATCAGGAAAGGATGTTGTATTTTGTCAAATGCTTTTTCTGCATCAATTGGGAGGATCATATGGTTCTTGACTCTTTTCTTGTTGATATGATCTATCACACTGATTGATGTGCAAAAGTTGAACCACCCTTGCATCCCGGGGATGAATCCCACTTGGTCTTGATGGATAATCCTTTTAATGTACTTTGGATCCTATTTGCTAGGATCCTGTTGAGAATTTTTGCATCCATATTCATCAGGGAAATCGGTCTGTAATTTTTTTTGATGGGGTCTTTTCCTGGTTTGGGGATCAAGGTAATACTGGCCTCATAGAATGAGCTTGGTAGTTTTCCTTCTGTTTCTATTTTTTTATTATAATAATATTTTTTATTATATTATGTTAGTCACCATACAGTACATCCCTGGTTTTTGATGTAAAGTTCGATGATTCATTAGTTGTGTATAACACCAATTGCACCATAAATACGTGCACTCTTTACTACCCATCACCAGCCTATCCCAAACCCCCACCCCCCTCCCCTCTGAAGCCCTCAGTTTGTTTCTATTTTTTGAAACAGCTTCAGGAGAATAGGTATTATTTCTTCTTTGAATGCTTGGTAGAATTCCCCCAGAGAATCCTTCAGGCCCTGGACTCTTGTTTTTTGGGGAGGTTTTTTGATCACTGCTTCAATCTCTTCATAATTAATTGGCCTGTTTAAATAATCAGTTTCTTCCTGTTTCAGTCTTGGTAGTTTATAGGTTTCCAGGAAGGCATCCATTTCTTCCAGGTTGTTTAATTTATTGGCATAAAGCTGTTGATAAAAGTTTCTAATGATCCTTCCTATTTCATTGGTGTTGGTTGTGACCTCTCCCCTTTCATTCATAATTTTATTAATTTGGGTCCTTTCTCTATTCTTTTGTATAAGTCTGGCCAGTGGCTCATCGATCCTATTTATTCCTTCAAAGGACCAGCTTCTACTTCTGTTGATCTGCTCTGCTGTGCTCTTGGCTTCTTTCATTGATCTCTGCTCTAATCTTGATCACCTGCCTTCTCATTGTGGGTTAGGCCTGTTCCTCTGTTCTAGCTCCATCTTCTTGAGGTGAGAATATCAAAACTGAATTTTAGATTTTTCTATTCTTTTGAGTGGGGCTTAGATGGCTATGTATTTTCCCCTTAGGACCGCCTTTGCAGTGTCCAACAGGTTTTGGACTGATGTGTTTTCATTCTCAGTGGTCTCCAGAAATTGTTTAAACTGATTCTTAATTTCCTGGTTTACCCAATCATTTTTGAGCAGGACGGTTCTTAGTTTCCAAGTGTTTAAGTTTCTTCCAAATTTTTCCTTGTGATTGAGTTCCAATTTCAAAGCATTGTGGTCTGAGAATATGCAGGGAATCCTCTCAGTCTTTTGGTACTGGTTGAGACCTGATTTGTGACCCAGTATATGGTCTATTCTGGAGAACGGTCCATGTGCATTAGAAAAGAATGAGTATTCTGTTGTTCTGGTTTGTAGTGTTCTATATATATCTATGAGGTCCATCTGTTCCAGTATGTCATTCAATGCTCTTGTTTCTTTGTTGATTTTCTGCTTAGGTGATCTCTCTATTGTTGAGAGTGGAGTGTTGAGGTCCCCTACTATTCACGTATTTTTATCTGTATGTCTCTTTATTCTGGTTAAGAGTTGGCTTATGTATTTAGCTGCTCCTCTGTTGGGGGCATAGATATTTATAATTGCTATATCCACTTGTTGGATACATCCTTTATGAATAATACAGTGCCCTTCTGTATCTCTAACAACAGTCTTTAGTTTAAAATCTAATCTGTCTGATATGAGAATTGCTACCCCAGCTTTCTTTTGAGGTCCATTAGCATGAAAAATGGGTTTCCATCCCTTCACTTTCAGTCTGGATGTATCTTTAGGTTCAAAATGAGTCTCTTGTAGACAGCAAATGGATGGGTCATGTCTTTTTATCCAATCTGCAACCCTGTGACCTTTTATGGGAGCATTTATGCCATTAACATTGAGTGTGATGAGTGAGAGATATGATTTTAATGATGTCATGTTTCCTGTGAAGTGTTTATTTCTATAGATTGTAAATTTCTGTTCTGCATTACTCTTGGGGCCCTTTTACTTTTATAGAACCCCCCCTTAATATCTCCTGTAGGGCTCGTTTGGTGGTTATGAATTCCTTCAGTTTCTGCCGATCCTGGAAGTTCGTTATCTCTCCATTGACTCTGAATTACAGCCTTGCTGGATAAAGGATCCTTGGCTTCATGTTCTTCTCAGATAGAGTTTTGAAAATACCCTGCCAACCCTTCCTAGCCTGCCAGGTCTCTGTAGACAGGTCTGACGTTATTCTGATATTTTCCTCTCTGTATGTAAGGATTTTCTTCCCCCTGGCCGCTTTCAATACTGTATCCTTGGATCTAATATTTGCAAATTGCACTATGACATGATGTGGTGTAGGTCTGTTCTCATTGACCTTGGGAAGGGTCCTCTCTGCTTCTTGGACACAAATGCTTATTTCCTTTGCCAGATCAGGGAAGTTCTCAGCTACAATTTCTTCAAATATATCTTCTCGACCTCTCTCTTTCTCCACCCCCTTGGGGATGCCAATGATTCTGACATTGGAATGTTTCATTGAGTCAGTAATCTCCCGTAATCTACATTCTTGAGATTGGATTTTTTTGAGCCAAGTTTCTCTTTTAACTTTCTCTTCTACCATCCCATCCTCCAATTCACTAATAGTTTTTTTCAAGCCTACACATCATCTTGACCATTGTTAATCTGAACTCCATTTCTGAGAATTTGATTATATCCATAACCATCAGTTCTGTGGCAGAGGCCACAGACTCATTATCTTTTCTTTGGTGGGGGGAATTTCTCCTCCTAATCATTCTGATGAAGACTGGTTGCAGGGATGCCCAGAGCCCAAATTATTGACCAGGACACAGGCAGTGTGCACTTGTTTTATGGGGACCTTAGGGATGTGGGTTTCTTGATTTCTCAGCCTGCCTTCAGGGAGAGGGGCCTGCCACACTGATATTCAGGCAACCCTGTTTGGGTAGAGGGCACATATTACATGGAGCACTGGGTGTTATACAGAAACAATGAATCATGGAACACTACATCAAAAATTAATGATGTACTGTATGGTGACTAACATAACATAATAACAAAATATCATTGTTTTAAATATTTTCTCTATATATGTTTAGAACCACATCAGACAATGTTATAATTTTTGCATCAACCTTAAAACATAATTTAGAAGACTCAAGAGAAGGAAAACCTATTGTATATACCCATATTTTTGGTTACTGTGGTCTTTCTTTTCTTGATGTCCAAGTTCCTTTTTTTCTTTTGCCATTTTCTTTCTTTTTAGAAAACTTCCTTTAGACATTCTTACAAGTATGTCTGCTCAGATAGATTGTCTTAGTTTTCCTGCTTCTGAAAGTGTCTTGATTTCCCCTTCATTCCTGAGGATATTTTTGTTTGATACAGAATTCTGGGGTGATAGTTTTTGTTTCAGCACTTGAAAGATATTGTGCCACTTTATTTTGGCATTCATTCTTTCTGATGAGAAGTCTGCTATTATTCAAATTATTTTCCCCCTATAGGTAAGAAATCATTACTCTTTCACTGCTTTCAGTATTTTTTCTTTAACTATAAGAAGTTTGACTATGATGTGTGTTGGTGTGGGCTTTTTGATTTACCATTTTTAGAATTCCCTTAGCTTCTTGAACTTGTACATTTATGTCTTTTATGACATTTGGGAAGTTTTCAGCCATTATTTCTTTGAGCATTTTTTCAGACCCACCCTCTCTCTCCTGTCCTTCCAGGACTCCAATGACACAAATATTAGATCTCTTGTTATAGTTCCACAAGTCAGTTCAGCTTTGTGTATTATTTTTCACTATATTATCTCTCTATTGTTCAGATTTGGTAATTTCTGTTGTACTGTCTTCTAGGTCACCAATTCTTTCCCCTATCTCCTCCATTCTGCTGTTGGGACCATCAACTGAGCTTTATATTTTGGTGATTTTATATTTTAGTTCTAAAATTTGCATTTTGTTTTTTATATCTTCTATTCCTTTGTTGAGACTTTCTATTTTTTCTTGAGTTTCTCTATTTTTTCATTTGCTTCAAGAGTCTTTATAATTGCCTATTGAAGTATGATTACAGTGATTGTTTATAATATTTGACAGATAATTCCAATACCTATGTCATCTTTGTGTTACCATTTATTTTGTCTTTTTTCATTCAGTTTGAGATCTTCCTGGTTCTTTGTATGATAAGTAATTTTCAATTGAAGTTTGGATGCTTGGCTATTATATTATGAGGCTCTGGATCTTATTTAAATGTTCTATTTTAGCTGCCTTTTTTGATACTGATTTGGCAGGGTAAGAGGGGTGTCACCTCATTATTTCCAGGTAAGGGTAGAAGTCTATATTCCTTATTCAACCTCAATTGACAGGCAGGGTTCAGGGAATCTTCATTACTGATGTCAAGGGTAGGATTTCCATCTCTTCACTAGTCCTCCATTGATTACTCCCTGGGTAGGAATGGTGGATATGTCTTGTTACTTCTCCCCATCCTACTTCACTAATACTAAAAGTTTTGGGTGGGTCTGACAGTGGTGAAAAACCTGACTCTCCTCTCAGCATTCTCTAACATCTCCTCCATCAGTATGGAGGTCACCTTGTTACTGCTGGGGGGTGTGTGGAAGTCTAGGCTGCTCAGGTGATTTCTACTATTGGGGGCCTCATTTTTGCCCATGAGTGATGAAGTTCCAACTCCTTACATGGTCTTCTCTAGTACCACCCAATGGAGGTTTTGGCCAGCACCTTATGGCTTTGCAAGAGTGGATGCCTCTTTCCCATTCAGCCCTTGCTGGAATGGATGAAGGCAGGGCTACTTATTTTCTGTGGTGTTTGACTAGAGTATAATGCTAATTGTGTAAAAGTTTACTGTTGTTAGGCTTTTCTGGTCCTTAGACTAGTGAAAGCAGTCCTTAATTTGTGCTTTCTTTTTGTCTGCACCCACTGGTGTCTGGGTTACTAGATTCTGCATCTCTAAGTCTGAGATAAATTAAGCAAAAAGAAAACTGGAGGAACTTACAACCGTGTTGTTCCTCAGCAACCAAAGTCCCTAGCTGGTCTGTCTTTTTTCTCCACCTTCATGAGTCTTCCAATGCTTATTTTATATATAATTTCCAGGGTTTTTAGTTGTTCTTAGTGGGGAGAATAAGGAAAAATATATCTTCTGCCAAATCCCAAGAAGCAGAAGTTGTGTGTTATTTTTTTTAAAAATCAAATTAACTCATTTGCATAGTTTAAAAAGTTAAGGCATTTATGATAAAAATCTGCAGATTCTTCCTTCCTTACATATGCCTGTTCTTTGGAAGCAACCACTTTCAACGTTTTCAGCCGCTTCTTATTTACTTCCATATTTCTAGACAATATGTTCACTCTGCTACTTATTGACTTAAAAAATTTAATATCTATTGATTTTTTTGTGGTGGTAAATAAGGATTTAGCTTTCTCATGTATTTTACCTCATTTTCGTCATCCTTTCAATATAGTCATGTCACTATCTATTTCATTAAACTGGTATCAGTGTTTATATTATTATAATAAAATAAATAGTATTCTTTAATTTTTTCCAATTTGTTTTATTAAATATGCCACCCACCTGTCCTTTTCTCTTCTCTCAAATATTCCATCATATGGACTCAACTACCTTAAGGCTTCTTTTCCTAAAAATTTCTTTTCCTTGAGGTCCTTTGCTCTCTTTTTCCTATCTGGACTGCTTAGCAGCTTAGCCTGCTCTACAGGTGTCACCTTGGGACTTTTTTGGTTTCAGTGCTGCGCCTTGGCATAGGCAAAGCTTTCAACATTTATTTTTTTGGAACTTTTATTAAAACTTTTAATCTGGATACTCACGTTTTTCAGGTCTGGGAAATTCTCTTATGGTATTTCTTTGAAAATTTTTCTTCAATTTCTCTTTTTTTATAGGACCTAACATTAATCAGTTGGATATTAGAACTGTTGGATTGATTCTGGAGGGCACTAATATTTTTTTCTATTTTCTGACTCCCATTCACTTTTGTCTCTACTTTTAGGGAATTTTTTTTGTGATTTTATTTCTCATTTTCTATTAAATTTTTGTTTTATTAAGTTATATGTATTGATTTTATGTAAAAATGAATTATAAAAATTTTTATTTAGGTTTAGTTTTTTAAGTTTTTAACCTTTTTCCTTATTTTTTTCATAACATTTTATGTCTATTTCATAGAAGTTGTACTTTCTCACATTTTGCAGCCTTTTTCCTATTCTCTGGATTATTTTCTTTTTTCTCTTTCTTTTTATTTATTTATTTATTTATTTATTTATTTTTATTTATTTAACTGAAATATAGTCGACACACAATGTTATTATTAGTCTTAGGTATACAACATAGTAAAAACAGGACATTTCATGTGCTCTGCAGCTGCGTGTGGCTGGTAGCAATCCTTTTGGACAGGGCAGATAAAGAAAATTTCCATCATTCACAGAAAATTCTATTCGAAATCATTGCTCTTGATATGGTAAGTTCTATGGATAACTCGCTGGTGAAAGAGAGAGGATGCCTCGTACCTGGGGAGATTGAGGGAGCTGTCTGTTTTCTTGGAGGAAGTGGCATTTGGGTCAAATGCCAGAGAGCTCTGTTCAAACATAATGAAGGGCTGTTTAGCCTAATAGTTTGTGTCAAAGCTCTGAGTCAAGAAGAGTAAGAGAGCAGGAGGAATAGAAGGAAGGCTGGACAGAGGGACAAAAGGAAGATTCTAAAAGTGCATGGAATTTGCTTGCTTCTCTAACAATAGGAGCCAAGTTGTTCTTTCCTTCTTTCTAGAAGGGCTCACTTTGGTAAACCTTGCTTTCACGCCACTATGTCTGGGATCTATTTTTTCATTTTATAGTAGCCTTGCATTTTGATGATAAAATCCTAATGCCAATGCTGCACATAAGAATTGTTAATTATTCAAAGAAGAAGTCAAAAAGTCTCTCTTCGAAGATGACATGATACTCTATATGGAAAACCCAAAGGAATCCACTCCCAAAATATTAGAAGTTATAGAACAATTCAGTAAGGTGGCAGGATACAAAATCAATGCCCAGAAATCAGTTGCATTCCTATACACGAATAACGAGACTGAAGAAAGAGAAATTAGGGAATCCATCCCATTTACAATAGCACCAAAAACCATACGTTACCTTGGAATTAACTTAACCAGAGACGTAAAGGACCTATATGCTAGAAACTATAGATCACTTTTGAAAGATATTGAGGAAGACATAAAAAGATGGAAAAATATTCCATGCTCATGGATTGGAAGAATTAACATAGTTAAAATGTCCATACTACCCAGAGCAATCTACACTTTCAATGCTATCCCGATCAAAATACCGAGGACATTTTTCAAAGAACTGGAACAAATAGTCCTTAAATTTGTATGGAA
>NC_048238.1:92099077-92103596 GCF_002007445.2 Ailuropoda melanoleuca | reverse complement strand
CAGTCAAAACTAGAGGCTCTGACGGCCAGGGTCACCGAGGCAGAGGAACGCGTTAGCGAATTGGAGGATGGGTTAGTAGAAGAAAAAACGAAAATAGAAGCTGGTCTTAAAAAAATCCACGCCCACGAATGTAGATTACGGGAGATTACTGACTCTATGAAACGATCCAATGTCAGAATCATCGGCATCCCTGAAGGGGTGGAGAAAAACAGAGGTCTAGAAGAGATATTTGAACAAATTGTAGCTGAAAACTTCCCTAATCTAGCAAGGGAAACAAGCATTCGTGTCCAAGAGGCAGAGAGGACCCCATCCAAGCTCAACCAGGACAAACCTACGCCACGGCATGTCATAGTGCAATTCGCAAATATTAGATCCAAGGATACAGTATTGAAAGCGGCCAGGGCAAAGAAATTTCTCACGTACCAAGGCAAAGGTATCAGGATTACGTCAGACCTGTCTACAGA
Source organism: Ailuropoda melanoleuca (assembly GCF_002007445.2). Classification (NCBI taxonomy): domain Eukaryota; kingdom Metazoa; phylum Chordata; class Mammalia; order Carnivora; family Ursidae; genus Ailuropoda; species Ailuropoda melanoleuca. Next base: position 92,103,132 of record NC_048238.1, on the reverse strand, counting down.
GACCTGGAATGAGAGAAAGGCTTGGGGGGGCATTTTTAAAGCTCTTTCAGAGAAAAACATGCAGCCAAGGATCCTTTATCCAGCAAAGCTGTCATTCAGAATTGATGGAGAAATAAAGACGTTCCAAAATCGCCAATCATTAACCAATTTCGTAACCACGAAACCAGCCCTACAGGAGATATTAAGGGGGGCTCTATAAAGGTAAAAAGGCCCCAAGAGTGATACAGAGCAGCAAGTCACAACCGATACAAAGACTTTAAAGAGAAATGGCATCATTAAAATCATATCTGTCAATAATCTCTATCAATCTAAATGGCTTAAACTCTCCCATAAAACGCCACAGGGTTGCAGATTGGATAAAAAGACATGACCCATCCATTTGCTGTCTACAAGAGACTCATTTTGAACCCAAAGATGCATTCAGACTTAGAGTAAGGGGATGGAGTACCATCTTCCACGCAAATGGACCTCAAAAGAAAGCTGGAGTAGCAATTCTCATATCAGATAGACTGGATTTTAAACTAGAGGCCATAGAGAGAGATACAGAAGGGCACTATATTATTCTTAAAGGAAGTATTCAACAAGTGGATATGACAATTATTAATATATATGCCCCCAACAGGGGAGCAGCAAGATACACAAGCCAACTCTTAACCAAAATAAAGAGACATATAGATAAGAACACAGTAATAGTAGGGGACCTCAACACCCCACTATCAGAAATAGACAGAACACCCTGGCAAAAACTAAGCAAAGAATCAAAGGCTTTGAATGCCATACTCGACGAGTTGGACCTCATAGATATATATAGAACACTACACCCCAGAACCAAAGAATACTCATTCTATTCAAATGCCCATGGAACATTCTCAAGAATAGATCATGCTCTGGGACACAAAACAGGTCTCAGCCAATACCAAAAGATTGAAATTATCCCCTGCATATTCTCAGACCACAACGCTCTGAAATTGGAACTCAACCACAAGGAAAAACCTGGAAGAAACTCAAACACTTGGAGGCTAAGAACCATCCTGCTCAAGAATGACTCGATAAACCAGGAAATCAAAAAACAAATTAAACAATTTATGGAGACCAACGAGAATGAATACACAACGGTCCAAAACCTATGGGATACTGCAAAGGCAGTCCTAAGGGGGAAATACATAGCCATCCAAGCCTCACTCAAAAGAATAGAAAAATCTAAAATGCAGTTTCTATATTCTCACCTCAAGAAACTGGAACAGCAACAGAGGGACAGGCCTAACCCACTGACAAGGAAGGAGTTGACCAAGATTAGAGCAGAAATCAATGAATTAGAGACCAGAACCACAGTAGAGCAGATCAACAGGACTAGAAGCTGGTTCTTTGAGAGAATCCATAAAATTGATAGACCACTGGCAAAACTTGTCCAAAAACAAAGAGAAAGGACTGAGATTATTAAAATTATGACTGAAAAGGGAGAGGTCACGACCAGCACCATTGAAATTGCAAGGATTATTAGAAACTTTTATCAACAGCTATATGCCAAAAAACTAAACAATCTGGAAGAGATGGAGGCCTTCCTGGAAACCTATAAACTACCAAGACTGAAACAGGAAGAAATAGATTTCTTAAATAGGCCAATTAACTATGAAGAAATTGAGTCAGTGATAAACAACCTTCCAAATAATAAAACTCCAGGCCCAGACGGTTTTCCTGGGGAATTCTACCAAACATTCAAAGAAGAAATAATACCTATTCTCCTAAAGCTATTTCAAAAAATAGAAACAGAAGGAAAGCTACCAAACTCATTCTATGAGGCTAATATTACCTTGATCCCCAAACCAGGCAAAGACCCCCTCAAAAAGGAGAATTACAGACCGATTTCTCTAATGAATATGGATGCCAAAATCCTCAACAAGATCCTTGCTAATAGAATCCAACAGTACATTAAAAGGATTATCCATCATGACCAAGTGGGATTCATACCTGGGATGCAAGCATGGTTCAACACTCGCAAATCAATCAATGTGATACATCATATCAACAAGAAAAGACTCAAGAACCATATGATCCTCTCAATTGATGCAGAAAAAGCATTTGACAAAATACAGCATCCTTTCCTGATTAAAACCCTTCAGAGTGTAGGAATAGAGGGTACATTTCTCAATCTCATAAAAGCCATCTATGAAAAGCCTACTGCAAGCATTATTCTCAATGGGGAAAAGCTGGAAGCCTTTCCCTTAAGATCAGGAACACGACAAGGATGCCCACTCTCGCCACTATTATTCAACATAGTACTAGAAGTCCTTGCAACAGCAATCAGAAGACAAAAAGGGATCAAAGGTATCCAAATCGGCAAAGAAGAAGTCAAACTGTCTCTCTTTGCAGATGACATGATACTCTATATGGAAAACCCAAAGGAATCCACTCCCAAACTATTAGAAGTTATAGAACAATTCAGTAAGGTGGCAGGATACAAAATCAATGCCCAGAAATCAGTTGCATTTCTATACACGAATAACGAGACTGAAGAAAGAGAAATTAGGGAATCCATCCCATTTACAATAACACCAAAAACCATACGTTACCTTGGAATTAACTTAACCAGAGACGTAAAGGACCTATATCCTAGAAACTATAGATCACTTTTGAAAGATATTGAGGAAGACATAAAAAGATGGAAAAATATTCCATGCTCATGGATTGGAAGAATTAACATAGTTAAAATGTCCATACTACCCAGAGCAATCTACACTTTCAATGCTATCCCGATCAAAATACCGAGGACATTTTTCAAAGAACTGGAACAAATAGTCCTTAAATTTGTATGGAACCAGAAAAGGCCCCGAATCTCCTAAGGAAGTGTTGAAAATGAAAAACAACCCTGGGGACATCACGTTGCCGGCTTCAAGCTATACCACAAATCTGTGATCACAAAGACAGCATGGTACTGGCACAAAAACAGACACATAGACCAATGAAACAGAATAGAGAACCCAGAAATGGACCCTCGGCTCTTTGGGCAACTAATCTTTGACAAAGCAGGAAAAAACATNGATAAAGCAGGAAAAAACATCCGGTGGAAAAAAGACAGTCTCTTCAATAAATGGTGCTGGGAAAATTGGACAGCTACATGCAAAAGAATGAAACTTGACCACTCTCTCACACCATACACAAAAATAAACTCCAAATGGATGAAAGACCTCAAAGTGAGACAGGAATCCATCAAAATTGTAGAGGAGAACATAGGCTGCAACCTCTTTGACATCGGCCACAGCAAATTTTTTCATGACACATCTCCAAAGGCAAGAGAAAGAGAAGAAAAAATGAACATGTGGGACTTCATCAAGATAAANTGAACTTATGGGACTTTATCAGGATAAAGAGCTTCTGCACAGCCAAGGAAACAGTCAAAAAAACTAAGAGACAGCCCACGGAATGGGAGAATATATTTGCAAATCACACTACAGATAAAAGACTGGTATCCAAGATCTACAAAGAGCTCTCAAACTCAATGCATTTGAAACAAATAATCAAATCAAAAAATGGCCAGAAGATATGAACAGACTCTTTTCCAATGAAGACATACAAATGGCTAACAGACACATGAAAAAATGTTCAAAATCATTAGCCATCAGGGAAATTCAAATCAAAACCACACTGAGATACCACCTTACGCCAGTTAGAATGGCAAAGATAGACAAGGCAAGAAACAACAATTGTTGGAGAGGATGTGGAGAAAGGGGATCCCTCCTACATTGTTGGTGGGAATGCAAGTTGGTACAGCCACTCTGGAAAACAGTGTGGAGNCTACAACCACTTTGGAAAACAGTGTGGAGGTCCCTTCAAAAGTTAAAAATTGAGCCACCCTATGATCCAGCCATTGCACTCCTGCATATTTACCCCAAAGATACAGATGTAGTGAAGAGAAGGGCCATATGCACCCCAATGTTCACAGCAGCATTGTCCACAATAGCTAAATNGCCAAATCATGGAAGGAGCCGAGATGCCCTTCAATAGATGACTGGAATAAGAAGATGTGGTTCATATATACAATGGAATATTACTCAGCC
>NC_048238.1:92069915-92098977 GCF_002007445.2 Ailuropoda melanoleuca | reverse complement strand
AGAGGATTATTTGGTTCCTGAGACTTGTTGATATAATGTATCATGCTGATCGATTTGCGAATGTTGAACCACACTTGCATCCCAGGGATGAATCCTACTTGGTCATGATGGATAATCTTTTTAATGTACTCGTGGATTCTATCAGCCAGGATATTGTTGAGGATTTTGGCATCCACATTCATTAGGGAAATCGGTTNTGTAATTCTCCTTTTTGAGGGGGTCTTTGCCTGGTTTGGGGATCAAGGTAATATTAGCCTCATAGAATGAGTTTGGTAGTTTTCCTTCTGTTTCTATTTTTTGAAATAGCTTTAGGTGAATGGGTATTATTTCTTCTTTGAATGTTTGGTAGAATTCCCCAGGAAAACCGTCTGGGCCTGGAGTTTTGTTATTTGGAAGGTTGTTTATCACTGACTCAATCTCTTCATAATTAATTGGCCTGTTTAAGAAAGCAATTTCTTCCTGTTTCAGTCTTGGTAGTTTATAGGTTTCCAGGAAGGCTCCATCTCTTCCAGATTGCTGAATTTATTGGCATATAGCTGTTGATAAAAGTTTCTAATAATCCTTCCAATTTCATTGGTGTTGGTCGTGACCTCTCCTTTTTTTCATTCATATTTTTATTAATTTGTTTCCTTTCTCTTTTCTTTTGGATAAGTCTTGCCAGTGGCCTGTCAATTTTATTGATTCTCTCAAAGAACCAGCTTCTACTCCTGTTGATCTGCTCTTNGTCTCTAATTCATTGATTTCTGCTCTAATCTCTTGGTCAACTGCTTCCTCGTGCGTGGATTAGGCCTGTCCCTCTGTTGCTGTTCCAGCTTCTTGAGGTAAATATAAAAACTGCATTTTAGATTTTTCTATTCTTTTGAGTGAGGTTTGGATGGCTATGTATTTCCCCCTCAANCCCCCTTAGGACTGCCTTTGCAGTATCCCATAGGTTTTGGACCGTTGTGTATTCATTCTCGTTGGTCTCCATAAATTGTTTAATTTGTTTTTTGATTTCCTGGTTTATCGAGTCATTCTTGAGCAGGATGGTTCTTAGCCTCCAAGTGTTTGAGTTTCTTCCAAATTTTTCCTTGTGGTTGAGTTCCACTTTCAAAGTGTTGTGCTCTGAGAATATGTAGGGAATAATTTCAGTCTTTTGATATCGGTTGAGTTCTGTTTTGTGTCCCAGAACATGGTCTATTCTAGAGAATATTTCATAGGATTAGAATTGAATGAGTATTCTTTGGTTCTGGGGTGTAGTGTTCTATATATATCTATGAGGTCCAACTCGTCGAGTATGGCATTCAAAGCCTTTGATTCTTTGCTTAGTTTTTGCCAGGGTGTTCTGTCTATTTCTGATAGTGGGGTGTTGAGGTCCCCTACTATTACTGTGTTCTTATCTATATGTCTCTTTATTTTGGTTAAGAGTTGGCTTGTGTATCTTGCTGCTCCCCTGTTGGGGGCATATATATTAATAATTGTCATATCCACTTGTTGAATACTTCCTTTAAGAATAATATAGTGCCCTTCTGTATCTCTCTCTATGGCCTCTAGTTTAAAATCCAGTCTATCTGATATGAGAATTGCTACTCCAGCTTTCTTTTGAGGTCCATTTGCGTGGAAGATGGTACTCCATCCCCTTACTCTAAGTCTGAATGCATCTTTGGGTTCAAAATGAGTCTCTTGTAGACAGCAAATGGATGGGTCATGTCTTTTTATCCAATCTGCAACCCTGTGGCATTTTATGGGAGCATTCAAGCCAATCACATTGAGACTGAATACTGAGAGATATGATTTTAATGATGCCATGGTGCCAGTACAGTCTTTGTTTCTATCCGTTGTGAGTTTCTGTTCTGTATCACTCTTGGGGCCTTTTTACCTTTATAAAACCCCCCTTAATATCTCCTGTAGGGCTTGTTTTGTGGTTACGAAACTGGTTAATGACTGGCGATTCTGGAAGTTCTTTATTTCTCCATCAATTCTGAATGACAGCCTTGCTGGATAAAGGATCCTTGGCTGCATGTTTTTCTCTGAAAGAGCTTTAAAAATGCCCCCCCAACCCTTTCTCTCATTCCAGGTCTGTGTAGACAGGTCTGACGTAATTCTGATACCTTTGCCTTGGTACGTGAGAGATTTCTTTGCCCTGGCCGCTTTCAATACTGTATCCATGGATCTTATATTTGCGAATTGCACTATGGCGTGACGTGGCGTAGGTTTGTCATGGTTGAGCTTGGGTGGGGTCCTCTCTGCCTCTTGGACATAAATGTTTGTTTCCCTCGTTAGATTAGGGTAGTTTTCAGCTACAATTTGTTCAAATATCTCTTCTAGACCTCTGTTTTTCTCCACCCCCTCGGGGATGCCAATGATTTGACATTGGATCTTTTCATTGAGTTAGTAATCTCCCGTAACCTACATTTGTGGGCATGGATTTAAGTCCAGCTTCTATTTTTGTTTTTTCTTCTACTAACCCATCCTCCAATTCGCTAATTCATCCCTCTGCCTCATTTTCCCTGGCCGTTGGAGCCTCCAATTTTGACTGCATCTGGCTCATAGAATTTTTAATTTCTTCCAGATTCGCTCTCATTTCTGCCCTTAGAGAGTCTATATTCTCATTAACATTTTCGTTAATACTTTTTTCAAGTCCACTCATCATGTTGACCAGTGTTACTCTGAATTCCATTTCTGATTATTTGGTTACATCCATATTCATTATTTCTGTTGCAGACACCACAGACTCATTGCCTTTCCTTGCTGGGGGGACTTCTCCTTCTCGTCATTCTGATGAGGAGAGCTTGTGTGGCTGTCCAGAGCCCAAATTATTGACCGGGACCCAGGCCGTGTGCCCTTGTTTTATGGGGATCTTAGGGATGTGGGCTTCTTCTTTAAAGTTTTTATTCGTTTATGTGGCAGAGAGACAACCAGCGAGAGAGGGAACAGAAGCAGGGGAGTGGGAGAGGAAGAAGCAGGCTCCCAGCGGAGGAGCCTGATGAGGGACTCCTTTCCGGAATGCCGGGATCACTCCCTGAGACAAAGACAGGTGCTTAATAACTCCACCATCCAGGTGCCCCGGGATGTGGGCTTCTTGATTTTTCAGCCTGCCTTCTGGGGGAGGGGCCTGCCGCGCTGATACTCAGGCAACCCTCTTTAGGTAGAGTCTCCGTGTCCCCTGCAAGGGAGGATGGAGTTGGGCACGCTGTGAGCCGGTATTTCCAGGCTTTTGTTCTCTGGTGGCTTTTCCTGGTGGTTTGCTGTACCTCTTCTGAGTGTCAGAGCAGCAGCGGCCGAATCTCAGCCTCTGTCTCAGAACAGAGGGATTGCGGCCTGTTCTCCACTGATGTTCTGGCCACTTTAACTCTGTTACTGTTGGTGCTGCTCAACCCTGCAGTGTACCGGGATGTGCGCCCCACACCCAGCATCCCAGCCCTCACTTCCAGGGCTGGTGCATCTCTGTCCTTTGTGTTTCTAACACCACCAGCTGCCAGCTGCCAGCCGCGCCCCCCACGCGCTCCTGGAGCTCCCGGTCTCAGTCTGGTTCCAGTGAGCGCACCGGAGCTCCGTTTCAGTCTGGTGACCCGTGTTCCCTGGCTCACGGTCTCAGTCTGCTCTCTCACGGGTGCCGGTCTGCAAGTCTGCCTGCTCCCCCATGCAGGTGGCTACTGCTTCCCGGCGCCCAAATGCGGTGGCCTCCTCCCCCTTCTGTTTATCTTCCAATATCTGTGTGTGGTTTCACAGCTCCCTGCTTCGTACCTCAACAGTCAGCGCTGGATGTTCATTTGTAGAGATCCAGATGTATCTTCCTGCGTCTCAGGCTGATTCCGTGGATATTCAGGCTGGTCTGGTAACTATCCAGCTCGACTCAGGGGACCAGCTGTAAAAGGGGTCCCCTACTCCTCCGCCATCTTAACTCCCTCCAATCACAATACAGTATTGTTAACTATAGTCACTATGCTGTACATTACATCCCCAGAACTTACTCATCTTCTAACTGGGAGTTTATATTTTTTGACTACCATCATGCATCACCTCCTTTCCAGCCCCTGGCAATCACCTGTTTCTGAGTTCTTCTTCTTCTTCTTTTTTTTTTTTAAGATTCCACATCTAAATGAGATCATATAGTATATGTCTTTCTCTGTCTGACTTATTTTGCTTACTATGATGCCCCCAAGGTACATAAGTGTTATTATAAATGGCAGGATTTCTTTTTTATGGATAATGATACTACATTGTATATATATGTCACATATTCTTAATCCATGCATCCGTTGGTGGACACTTAGTTTATTTCTGTGTTTTGGTTACTGTAAATAATTATACAATAGACATGGGGGTACAGATATGTGTTTGAGATAGTGATCTCATTTTCTTTAGATATATATACAGAAGTGGAATTGCTTGATCATAGGGTAGTTCTTTTTTTAATTTTTTAAGGAACCTCCATAGTGTTTTCCATAGTGGCTGTACCAATTTACATTCCCACCAACAGTTCATGGGGGTTCCCTTTTCTCCACATCCTTGTCAGCATTTGTTACCTCTTTTTGATTATAGCCACTCTAACATGTATGAGATGATATTTTTTAGTTTTGATTTGCATTTCTTTGATGGATTAGTGATGTTGGGCACCTTTTCTTGTACCTGTTGGTTATTTGTATATTTTCCCTGGAAAAATGTCTATCCAGGTCCTTTGCCCATTTTTAAAATTGAATTATTTGTTTTTGTTTTATTTTGTTTGCTATTGAGCTGTAGAAATTCCTTATGTATTTTAGATATTAATGTCCTTTTTTTAAAGATTTTATTTATTTATTTATATGACAAAAAGACAACCAGCGAGAGAGAGAACACAGCAGGGGAGTGGGAGGGGAAGAAGCAGGCTCCCAGAGGAGGAGCCCGATGTGGGATTCAATCCCGGAACGCTGGGATCACGCCCTGAGCTGAAGGCAGACACTTAACGACTGCGCTACCCAGGCACCCCTAGATATTAATGTCTTATCATATGTATGGTTTGCAAATATTTTGTTCCATTCCATAGGTTTCCTTTTTTATTGTGTTGTCCGTTTCTTTTGCTTTGCAGAAGCTCCTGAGTTTGATGTACTCCCACTTGATTTTTTGTTTTGTTGCTTATGCTTTTGGTGTCATATCCCCCCCAAAAAATCTTTGCCAAGATTTATGCCAAGAAGCTTTCCCCTGTTTTCTTTTAGTAGTTTTATGGTTTCAGGTCTTATGTTTAAGTCTTTAATCCATTTCAAGTTAATTTTTGTGAGTGGTGTATGATAAGGGTCTAATTTAATTCTCGTGCAAGTGAATATCCAGTTTTCTAAACCCCATTTGTTGAACAGACTATCTTTTCTCCATTGAGTATTTTTGTCTCCCTTGTCAAATATTAGTTGGCCCTATCTATATGGATTTATTTCTGGGCTCTCAATTTTGTTCCATTTGGTCTACATGTTTGTTTTTATGCTAGTACCATAATGTTTTGATTACTGTAGCTTAGTAATATCGTTTGAAATCAGGAATTGTGATGCCTCCAGCTTTCTTTTTCTTTCTCAGGATTGCTTTGGCTATTTTTGTTTATTTCCATACAATTTTATTTTGTTTATTTCCATAAAATTTTGAGATTATGTTTTTTTTTCTGTGAAAAATGCCATTGTGATTTTGATAGGGATTGCATTGAATCTATAGATGGCTTTGGGTAGTTTGGACATTTTAACATTAGTTCTTCTGATCCATGAACATAGGATATATTACCATTAATTTGTGTCTTCTTCGATTTCTTTCATCAAAGTCTTGTAGTTGTTAGTGAGATCTTTTTCCCTTTTGGTTCAATTTATTCCTAAGTACTTTATTGTTTTTGATGCTATTGTAAATTGGATTATTTTCTTTTTAAAAAAGATTTTATTTTTAAATAATCTCTATACCCAACATGGGGCTTGAACTCACAACCCTGAGATCAAGAGTCTCATGCTCATCTGACTGAACCAGCCAGGTGCCTCTGGATTGGTTTTTTTAAATCTTTTTTTGATACTTTGTTATTAGTGTGTAAAAACACAACTGATTTTTGCATTTTGATTTTATATCCTGCAACTTTATGGAATTCATGTATTAGTTCTAAGTTTTTTGGTGTAGTCTTTAGGGTTTTCTATATATAATATCATGTCATATACAAATAGAGACAATTTTACTTTTTCCTTTCAATTTGGATGACTTTTATTTCTTTTTCTTGCCCAATTACTCTGGCTGGGACTTCTAGTGCTATGGTGAATAGAAATGGTGAAAGTGGATAGATACTGTTGCCTTGTTCCTGATTTTAGAGGAAAGCTTTCATCCTTTCACCACTGAGTATGATGTTAGTTGTGGGTTTGTCATATTTAGTCTTTATTATATTGAGGTATGTTCCTTCAGTACCCTCTTTTTTTTATCATGAAAGGATGCTGAATTTTGTCATATGCTTTTTCTGCATCTACCGAATCATATGATTTTTATCTTTCATTCTTTTAACATAATGTATCACATCTATTGATTCATATATGTTGAATACAAGGGATAAATCCCACTGGATCATGGCATATGATCCTTTTATTATTCTTTTATTTTAATTTTTATTTTCTGGCATATGATCATTTAATATGCTGTTGAATTTGGTTTGCTAGTATTTTGTTGAGAATTTTTACATGCATATTCATCAGGGATGTTGGTTGGTAGTTTCCCCCCCTCATACTGTCCTTATTTGTCTTTGGTATCAGGGTACTGCTGGTCTCATAAAATATGTTTAAGAGTGTTCCCTCCTCTTCAACTTTTTGAAAGATTTTGAGAAGGATTTATGTTATTTCTCTTTAGATATTTGTTAGAATTCACCTGTGAAGCCATCTGGTTCTGAGTTTTTCTTTGTTGGAAGGTTTAGGATTACTTTTCAATTTTCTCAGTCATAATTTGTCTGTTTAGAATTTCTATTTCTTTATGATTCAGTCTTTCTAGGTTGCATATTTCTGAGAATTTATCCATTTTTCTTAGGTTGTCCAATTTGTTGGTTTGTAATTGTTCATAATAGTCTATTATGATCCTTTGTACTTGTATAGTATCAATTGTAATGTCTTTCATTTCTGGTTTTGTTTATTTGACTTCTCTCTCTTGTTTTCTTGGTTAGTCTAGTTAAAAGTCTGTTAATTTTCTTTATCTTTTCAATAAACCAGCTCTTAGTTTTGTAATCTTTTCTATTGCTTTCTATTCTCTATTTCATTTATTTCTGCTTTAATATTTATTATTTTTTCCTTCTGCTAAATTTGGGCTTTGTTTTTCTTTTTCTAGTTCCTTGAAGTGTAATGTTAGGTGGTTTATTTAAGATCTTTCTTTTTTCCTAATGTAAGTATTTATAGTAATAAGCTTCTTTATTTTCCCCCTTCATCTTATAAGTTTTGGTAAGAGTATTTTAAAGGACAAGAAAAATATTATAATTGTAAAATTGTAATACTATATTTTTTAAGAACAAAAACAAGCCATGATGTCATTTTAAAATGCCCAATTAACAGTTCTGTGTCCTGATTGTGGTGATGGTTACTCAAAGCTACACATGTGATAAAATTTTACAGAATTGTATGCCAAAAAAGTGCATATAAAAACTGGTGAACTTAAAGTTTGTACCTTAGTTAATAGTATTGTAGCAATGCTAACACCCTGGTTTTGATGTTGTACTATGGTTATGTAAGATATTAACATTGGTAGATACTGGGTGAAAGGTATACAGGAACTCTCTAATAATTTTTGCAATTTCTTGTGAGTCTTAAACTATTTCAAAATAAAATGTTATTTAAAAAGTCCATTCAAATGAAAAGATGCTCAACATCACTCATCATCAGGGAGATGCAAATCAAAACTACAATGAGATATCATCTCTTGTCAGAATGGCTAAAATCAACAATATAGGAAACAACAAGTTTTGGTGAGAATGTGGAGAAAAAGGAACCCTCTTGCACTGTTGGTGGGAATGCAAATTGGTGCAGGCACTGTGGAAAACAGTGTGGAGGTCCCTCAAAATTTAAAAATAGAACTACCCTCCAATCCAATAATCACACTACTGGATATTTACCCCCAAAATGCAAAAACACTAATTTAAAGGAATACATGCACCCCTATATTTATAGCAGCATTATTTACACTAGCCAAGATATGGAAGGAGACCAAATGTCCATTGATAGATGAATGCATAAAGAAGATGTGCTATATATAAACAATGGGATATTATTCGGCCATTAAAAAGAATGTAATCTTGCCATTTGCAATGACATGGATGGAGCTAGAGATAATAATGCTAAGCAAAATAAGCCAGCCAGAGAAAGACAAATACCATATGATTTCACTCATATGTGGAATGTAAGAAACAAAACAAAAAACAAGCAAAGGGAAAAAATAGAGAGAGACAAACCAAGAAACAGACTCTTAGCTATAGGGAACAAACTGATGGTTACCAGAGGGGAGGTGGGTGGGGGTGGGGTGGGTAAAGTAGGCAATGAGGATTAAGGAGGGGTTGGGTAAAACAGGTGATGGGGAATAAAGAGTGCACTTGTTGTGCTAAGTACTGGATGATGTATGGAATTGTTGAATCAGTATGTTGTACACCTGGAACTAATATAACACTGCATGTTAACTACTGAAATAAAAAAAAAGTCCATTTAAGAGATAAAACAATTAAAGGAGAAGTAAAGTAAAGAACTCTACAAATCTCATCACTAAGAGGTATTACTATTAAAATTTTGGGGAACATTTTCCCTGATACCCCTATAATTATCGGGCACTTCTTATATGCCAGGAATCCCTCTAAGAACTTTATGTATATAATCTCATCAAATTCTTACAATAGTCTTCTGTGGTCCATACCATTATTATGCTCATTTTAGAAAGAAGAAACCAAAGCTTAGAGAGATAACTTGCCTAAGGCCATATAAGTAATAAATTTCAAACTAAAATGCAAGCTGAGGTATGTCCGATGCCTAAATTCAAGTATTTTTTTCTTCATTATATTTATTCTTCTAACACATCCACCTTGATCACACCCACCTTGTCTTCATCCAGGTGCTAGAATGTGACCTTCCTGAAATTTGGATTTATTATTCCAGACAGCTACCTCAATGGTTCCCATTAGGATGGGAACACCTACACCACCCAATCTACTCGGTTAGTCTTAGCCTATATTATAACTTACAAAGTCTCCACAATTGTTTTATTTTTTTCTGATCTTTATTTTGATTTCCCAAGTTAGTACTGTGTCTTTTTTCCCTACAAAGTAGGTGCCAAGAATTTTCACCACTTATAGAATTTTGTACTAGCATATCTGCCTTTGACTTATATATTTATAACTTTTCACTTTGTCTGATTTTAGCTTCTCTGGCATTCTGTGCATCTTACCAGAATGATTTCATCTGAAAAATATTTAACTGTTATATATAAACCATCCCCTTTTTGTCTTTAGACTTCTGCTTCTTTCAAACATGACATCAGTTTCCATAAGAGCTGTGTGGCTTCCACATATAATGGTAGCCTTACTTGCTTCACTCTTGCTTCAGTTTCTTCCCTTACCTACCCATTGCTATGTGCTATATTCTTTGATTTCACCAATACATTTGGCATTTCATTTCTCTGCAAGAGTTTGAGAAGAAAATAATATACCAAAGCCTTTTTTTTTTGATCCAGACACATTTCACAGCCTTTGACATTTAAAGAATTTCAGAGAAATTCTAATACTTGTCAGTCAAATATTGCCTATCCCCTTATTGCTGTTTCTAGTACTTTGAGAAGTATGAATTCTGCCAGTTTCAGCACCTTCTGCAACAAGATTCCTTGTGTCACCTTGCCGGCCATTTCCCCTTCCTCCCAGGTGCCACTGAAAACAGCAGACTTCAAAGCTTTGCTGAAACTTCTATCCTCCAATGTTGTGTTGAACTCAGCAGTGAGGCTGGCAGGGCTGAGAGTATTTCTCTTTTCAACAACTGGTTCCTGCTGCTCACTTCTGGACCATCATGTCAGCTCTTCTATTAACTGTCTTTTCCACCTTTGAGTGGTACCTCAACATAAGACCATGGTCCCTCCCTTCTCTCTGCTTCAAAAATAATTCTGAAAAGAACCCCATGATACAAATTTCTCACTTTGCACTGTCAATCTGTCCATTTTGTCCATTAAGGCCACCACCAGATAATATTCTCTCTTACTCACCCGTTCTCAAATGTGCATAGGTCCTGTCTTTAGTTTTGTTTTAGCTTTCTCTTCTTCACTTATCTCCTTGACTCTGTATATAAATTCTTCTATTCTTTGATATTTACTGTTTTGCTTTTGTTTTTTCTTTCTGCACTCTCCATTAAACACAAAAACTGGAATTTGTGCTTAACTTTATAAAGCTATTGACTTCGGTCTTTCCTTGGAGACTTTCCTTGGAATATTTTGTAGATCATTCTTGTCACGTGCTGAAAGTGGCATGAACGTTATGAGAATTTATTCTGAGGAAATAGTAACACACGTGCATGAAGATGTATGTACATATAAGGTTTTTAGCACAATAACATTTAAATTGTGAAAAACTAGGTGTAACCAAAATTTCTATCAATAAGAGACTAAATGAATTTTGGTACAGCCTTATAATGAAATACTAAACATGCATTTGAAATGACAGTGTAGAGTTATATTTACTGACATTGAAAGATTCTATAATATTTATTGAGTGAAAACGCAGGTTACAAAGTGTAAATGTACAATGATATGTATGCTATATTTGTTAAACAGTGGTGACTCTAGTTAGACAGATTTGAGTGTAAATATTGGCTTCATCATTTGCTAGCTTTCTAACTTTGGGTAAATTATTAACTTCCCCATATTTTGATCTGCACGTTTTTAAAATGGGGATAATAATAGCAACTACCCCATAGGGTTTTTTGTAAGGATTAAATGATGTAATTCATGTTAAGTGCTCAGAACAGTGACTGATCATTATTTCCAGTATTTGAAACAAATGAAAATGTATATGAAAGTGCTTTGAAGGGTAGAATGTGACAGAGGTCACATATTGACAAATATCAAAATGTATTATGGCTTTGTACTGATAATATTGAGTATGGGGGAATGTCTCCTAAACTCTGAAATATTCCATCTCCAAGGAATGTCACATAAAGTTGGGAGGACTTCCCCTCATAGTAAGGGAGTGGAGGCAAGGTTATTTCTGCCCACAGGAACTTACAGATGTTTCCTCAAAACTCTCAGCACTATAACATCTCATGCCTTAGACAAAATTGTAGCTTAAGTAGTTTCTTCTGTGCTTTCACAATCCTTACCTTTTTACAGTGTCTAATCAGAAACCAGGGATTTCAGTATTATCATAGGACAAAATGAGTAATGGTGAGGATTTCTGAGAGATTGTGTCAGATAAGCTGACAGGTGGGATAGAGTTTTATGTAAGGAAACCTCTGAGGACTGCCCCTTATCACACTTCCTTCTGTATGAGGGAGACACAACTTAACTATTTTGATATTTGAAGATGTTATAGCTAAAGGGGTTTGTCACAGGAAATCTTCATGGAGCATTCAGCCCATCTTCTTGCACAGGCTCCAGCACCTATTTCCCTTAGGTGAGAGAATGGGTCTTCCTTGTTTTTTTCAGCATTCTTGATTTGGTTAAGTTCTCTCCTTATTCAATTTCCTAGAATTTAACTGTTTCCGGACTTTACAGTTACCATTCTTAGACTTTAACTGTTCTGACACATTCATTTTTTAGGGAACAAATCATTTTATTAAAAATAGTGCTTTTGTCTAATTATATGTCATTAGAAGTTTCCAAAGGAATAAGGAGTGTACAACTAGTGCTCAGTGTGGGTATGGTGGGTATTGGTTGGTTTCCTGAATATTTTTCTTATTGAAGGATGGTTGACACATAATGTTACATTAGTTTCAGGTGTACAACATCGTGATTCAACAAGTCTATATGGTATGCTATGCTCACCACAAGTATAACTACCATTTGTCACCATGTAACACTATTACAATACCATTGACTATATTCCCTATGCTCTGCCTTTCGTCCCTGTGGTTTATTCATTCCAAACTGGAGGCCTGTACCTCCTCCCCTTCACCCATTTTGCCCATCCCCTACTCCCCTCCCTTCTAGCAACCATCAGTTTATTCTCTGTATTTATGAGTCTGTTTCTGCTCTTTTTATTTGTTTGTGTTGTTTTTTAGATTATACATATAACTGAAATCATATACCTGTCTGATTTATTTCATTTAGTTTAATACCCTCTATGTCCATCCCTGTTGTCGCAAATGGCAGAAATCTCATCCTTTTTTATGGCTGGGTATATTCCATTGTATAACATACCATATCTTCTTTATCCATTCAACTACTGATGGACATTGGGTTTCTTCCATATCTTGGCTACTGTAAATAATGATGCAGTAAACACAGGGGTGCATATGTCTCTTTGAAGCAGTGTTTTTGTTTTCTTTGAGTAAATACCCAGCAGTGGAATTATTGGATCATGTGGTATTTCTATTTTTGATTTTTTGAAGAACTTCCATACTGTTTTCCACAGTGGCCATACCAATTTATGTTCCCACCAACAGGGCACAAGTGTTCCTTTTTGTCCACATCCTTGCCAACACTTGTTATTTCTTGTCTTTTTTATTTTAGTCATTCTGATATGTGTCAGGCAATATCTTACTGTGGTTTTGATTTGCATTTCCCTGTTGATGAGTGGTGTTGAGTATCTTTTCATGTGTCTGTCAGTCATTTGTATGTCTTCTTTGGAAAAATGTCTATTCAGGTCCTCTGCCCATTTTAAATTGGATTATTTATTTTTTGTGTTCTTGAATATTCTTTAAAAATATGTGTCAAAGAAACATGAATTGGTTGAAGATACATACACTATCAAGTGATGAAAATTCTGTGTCACATATAAGCAAAGATTTATTCTTCAAGTATTAAGCATGTTAATATCCTACAATGTAAGAGGGATAGTACTGAACACAATAAGCTGAATACATAGCTGAAAAAGTTATAGTACCTGCATTACGGCGTGGTGGAGGGTATAAGACATAGGTAGAATGTGATCAGTATCACAGAGCCAAGGAAACTAATAGTTCCAGGACTTCAGAGAAGAGAATGTTCTCTTCTGACTGAAAGATTCATGAAGGGGATACCATTTGAACGACATCTTGAAGGACAAGTAGGGAGTGGCATTTCCAAAGGAGGAAATGGCATGAGCAAAGACATGGTTGCTGGAAAGAACTTTTTTTTGAGAATTATGATTAATACAATTGGATAGGAGAGGAAAACTGACTAGAAAGGTTGAATTATAGAATGTCTGGCCTTGAAGGGTCATTTGAGATCATTTAATCTGTCCCTCTCATTTTATAGGTGGAGAAGCAGGTAATTTGTTCAAAGTAATCAAATTGGTTTGTAGTAGTTTGGCATTATAGCTTTAGAAGTTAGGTAAAAGATATTTCAGTTTTTTAAATAGACAGCAGAAAACACTGGGGATTTTTGATCAGCGGGGTGATTAAGCAGACATAATGATAATAGCTCACACTTATTGCATATTTACTATGCACCAAGCCTGGGGCTAACTTGTATGTGATATCTCATTTACTCCACTATGGGAGATAAATACCATTATTAGCCATATTTGAAAGATGAATGAAATATGCTGTTTTAGGTTAAGTGAATTCCCAAGCTCACAGAACTCATAAATAGTAGAGCTGAGATTTGAACCCAGTAGTCTAGCTCCAAAGTCTAAAACCCTGAATGATTATACTAAACTACCATCAAAATGATGCTTTAAGAAGTGGCAGTAGGTCAGAGGATGAATAGGAATAGGAGAAAGAATAGAGATGGGAAGATCAGTTAGGAGACCACTATAGTAATTCAGGCAAGAGGTGATTAGGCCCAAATTATAGTTGGGAGTTATTGGAATGGAAGAAACGGAGAGACCCAATAAGTATTTTTTTTCTNAAGAAACGGAGAGACCCAAGAAGTATTTTTTTTCTTTTTTTTTAATGTTTTTTTATTATATTATGTTAGTCACCATACAGTGCATCCCTGGTTTCTGATGTAAAGTTCGATGATTCATTAGTTACGTATAACACCCGTGCACCATGCAATACGTGCCCTCCTTATTACTCATCACCAGTCTATCCCATCCCCCCACCCCCTCCCCTCTGAAGCCCTCCAAGAAGTATTTTAAAAGAAGTCTTGATAGATTGGATAAACTGTTGGGAAGGAGGAAAAAGGTGATTAGGAAACTCTCTGTCAAGAGTGTGAGATGAGAGAGGGGAGGTTAAGATGGCGGAGGAGTAGGGGACCCCTTTTTCAGCCAGTCCCCTGAGTTGAGCTGGATAGGTACCAGACCAGCAGGAACATCCACGGAATCAGCCTGAGATGCAGGAAGATACATCTGGATCTCTACAAATGAACATCTCCAGCGCTGAGTATCGAGGTACGAAGCGGGGAGCCATGAAACCGCGCACAGATATCGGAAGCNGGAAGCTAAACAGAAGGGGGAGGGAGCCGCCGTGTCAGGGCGCCGGGAAGCGGTAGCCACCTGCACGGGGGAGCAGGCGGACTCACGGACGGCACCCGGCACCCGCGAGACAGCAGACTTAGAACGCAAGCTCCAGGAGCGCGCACGCAGGGCGGCTGGCGGTTGGCGGGCCACCTGCACCAGGCGGACTCACGGACGGCACCCGGCACCCGCGAGACAGCAGACTTAGAACGCAAGCTCCAGGAGCGCGCACGCAGGGCGGCTGGCGGGCCACCTGCACCGGGGAGCAGGCGTNCCGGTCCCCTGAGTTGAGCTGGATAGGTACCAGACCAGCAGGAATATCCACGGAATCAGCCTGAGACGCAGGAAGATACATCTGGATCTCTACAAATGAACATCTCCAGCGCTGAGTATCGAGGTACGAAGCGGGGAGCCGTGAAACCGCGCACAGATATCGGAAGCTAAACAGAAGGGGGAGGGAGCCGCCGTGTCAGGGCGCCGGGAAGCGGTAGCCACCTGCAAGGGGGAGCGGACAGACCGCGGACCCGCACGCTTGAGACAGCAGGCTGAGAAGGGAGCTCCGGGAGCGCACGCGGGACGGCTGGCGGTTGGCGGGCCACCTGCACGGGGGAGCAGGCGGACTCGCGGACGGCACCCGCGAGACAACAGACTTAGAACGCGAGCTCCAGGAGCGCGCGCGCAGGGCGGCTGGCGGGCCACCTGCACCGGGGAGCGGGCGGACCGCGGACCCGCACTCTGGAAACGGCAGACTGAGTCCGTGAGCCGGGAGCGTGCACCACCAAGCATCTCACGGAGCTTCCGGTGTGCTCACTGGATCGAGGCTGAGACCGGGAGCTCCGGGAGTGTGCGCGGGGCGGCTGGTGGCTGGCGGCTGGAGGGCCACCTGCACGGGGGAGCAGGTGGACTCGTGGTCAGCACCCGTGAGACACCAGACTGAGACGGGGAGCTCCGGGAGCCCGCGCGGGGCGGCTGGCGGCGGGCGGGGTTGGAAACACAAAGGACAGAGACGTGCCGGCCCTGGAAGTGAGGGCTGGGACGCCGGGTGTGGGGCGCACAGCCCGGGATGCTGCAGGGTTGAGCAGCACCAACAGAAACAGAGTTAAAGTGGCCAGAACATCAGTGGAGAACGATCCGCGATCCCTCTGTTCTGAGACAGAGGCTGAATTTCAGCCGCTGCTGCTCTCTCAGAAGAGGCATAGCAAACCGCCNCAGTCAAAACTAGAGGCTCTGACGGCCAGGGTCACCGAGGCAGAGGAACGCGTTAGCGAATTGGAGGATGGGTTAGTAGAAGAAAAAACGAAAATAGAAGCTGGTCTTAAAAAAATCCACGCCCACGAATGTAGATTACGGGAGATTACTGACTCTATGAAACGATCCAATGTCAGAATCATCGGCATCCCTGAAGGGGTGGAGAAAAACAGAGGTCTAGAAGAGATATTTGAACAAATTGTAGCTGAAAACTTCCCTAATCTAGCAAGGGAAACAAGCATTCGTGTCCAAGAGGCAGAGAGGACCCCATCCAAGCTCAACCAGGACAAACCTACGCCACGGCATGTCATAGTGCAATTCGCAAATATTAGATCCAAGGATACAGTATTGAAAGCGGCCAGGGCAAAGAAATTTCTCACGTACCAAGGCAAAGGTATCAGGATTACGTCAGACCTGTCTACAGAGACCTGGAATGAGAGAAAGGCTTGGGGGGGCATTTTTAAAGCTCTTTCAGAGAAAAACATGCAGCCAAGGATCCTTTATCCAGCAAAGCTGTCATTCAGAATTGATGGAGAAATAAAGACGTTCCAAAATCGCCAATCATTAACCAATTTCGTAACCACGAAACCAGCCCTACAGGAGATATTAAGGGGGGCTCTATAAAGGTAAAAAGGCCCCAAGAGTGATACAGAGCAGCAAGTCACAACCGATACAAAGACTTTAAAGAGAAATGGCATCATTAAAATCATATCTGTCAATAATCTCTATCAATCTAAATGGCTTAAACTCTCCCATAAAACGCCACAGGGTTGCAGATTGGATAAAAAGACATGACCCATCCATTTGCTGTCTACAAGAGACTCATTTTGAACCCAAAGATGCATTCAGACTTAGAGTAAGGGGATGGAGTACCATCTTCCACGCAAATGGACCTCAAAAGAAAGCTGGAGTAGCAATTCTCATATCAGATAGACTGGATTTTAAACTAGAGGCCATAGAGAGAGATACAGAAGGGCACTATATTATTCTTAAAGGAAGTATTCAACAAGTGGATATGACAATTATTAATATATATGCCCCCAACAGGGGAGCAGCAAGATACACAAGCCAACTCTTAACCAAAATAAAGAGACATATAGATAAGAACACAGTAATAGTAGGGGACCTCAACACCCCACTATCAGAAATAGACAGAACACCCTGGCAAAAACTAAGCAAAGAATCAAAGGCTTTGAATGCCATACTCGACGAGTTGGACCTCATAGATATATATAGAACACTACACCCCAGAACCAAAGAATACTCATTCTATTCAAATGCCCATGGAACATTCTCAAGAATAGATCATGCTCTGGGACACAAAACAGGTCTCAGCCAATACCAAAAGATTGAAATTATCCCCTGCATATTCTCAGACCACAACGCTCTGAAATTGGAACTCAACCACAAGGAAAAACCTGGAAGAAACTCAAACACTTGGAGGCTAAGAACCATCCTGCTCAAGAATGACTCGATAAACCAGGAAATCAAAAAACAAATTAAACAATTTATGGAGACCAACGAGAATGAATACACAACGGTCCAAAACCTATGGGATACTGCAAAGGCAGTCCTAAGGGGGAAATACATAGCCATCCAAGCCTCACTCAAAAGAATAGAAAAATCTAAAATGCAGTTTCTATATTCTCACCTCAAGAAACTGGAACAGCAACAGAGGGACAGGCCTAACCCACTGACAAGGAAGGAGTTGACCAAGATTAGAGCAGAAATCAATGAATTAGAGACCAGAACCACAGTAGAGCAGATCAACAGGACTAGAAGCTGGTTCTTTGAGAGAATCCATAAAATTGATAGACCACTGGCAAAACTTGTCCAAAAACAAAGAGAAAGGACTGAGATTATTAAAATTATGACTGAAAAGGGAGAGGTCACGACCAGCACCATTGAAATTGCAAGGATTATTAGAAACTTTTATCAACAGCTATATGCCAAAAAACTAAACAATCTGGAAGAGATGGAGGCCTTCCTGGAAACCTATAAACTACCAAGACTGAAACAGGAAGAAATAGATTTCTTAAATAGGCCAATTAACTATGAAGAAATTGAGTCAGTGATAAACAACCTTCCAAATAATAAAACTCCAGGCCCAGACGGTTTTCCTGGGGAATTCTACCAAACATTCAAAGAAGAAATAATACCTATTCTCCTAAAGCTATTTCAAAAAATAGAAACAGAAGGAAAGCTACCAAACTCATTCTATGAGGCTAATATTACCTTGATCCCCAAACCAGGCAAAGACCCCCTCAAAAAGGAGAATTACAGACCGATTTCTCTAATGAATATGGATGCCAAAATCCTCAACAAGATCCTTGCTAATAGAATCCAACAGTACATTAAAAGGATTATCCATCATGACCAAGTGGGATTCATACCTGGGATGCAAGCATGGTTCAACACTCGCAAATCAATCAATGTGATACATCATATCAACAAGAAAAGACTCAAGAACCATATGATCCTCTCAATTGATGCAGAAAAAGCATTTGACAAAATACAGCATCCTTTCCTGATTAAAACCCTTCAGAGTGTAGGAATAGAGGGTACATTTCTCAATCTCATAAAAGCCATCTATGAAAAGCCTACTGCAAGCATTATTCTCAATGGGGAAAAGCTGGAAGCCTTTCCCTTAAGATCAGGAACACGACAAGGATGCCCACTCTCGCCACTATTATTCAACATAGTACTAGAAGTCCTTGCAACAGCAATCAGAAGACAAAAAGGGATCAAAGGTATCCAAATCGGCAAAGAAGAAGTCAAACTGTCTCTCTTTGCAGATGACATGATACTCTATATGGAAAACCCAAAGGAATCCACTCCCAAACTATTAGAAGTTATAGAACAATTCAGTAAGGTGGCAGGATACAAAATCAATGCCCAGAAATCAGTTGCATTTCTATACACGAATAACGAGACTGAAGAAAGAGAAATTAGGGAATCCATCCCATTTACAATAACACCAAAAACCATGCGTTACCTTGGAATTAACTTAACCAGAGACGTAAAGGACCTATATGCTAGAAACTATAGATCACTTTTGAAAGATATTGAGGAAGACATAAAAAGATGGAAAAATATTCCATGCTCATGGATTGGAAGAATTAACATAGTTAAAATGTCCATACTACCCAGAGCAATCTACACTTTCAATGCTATCCCGATCAAAATACCGAGGACATTTTTCAAAGAACTGGAACAAATAGTCCTTAAATTTGTATGGAACCAGAAAAGGCCCCGAATCTCCAAGGAACTGTTGAAAAGGAAAAACAAAGCTGGGGGCATCACAATGCCGGATTTCGAGCTGTACTACAAAGCTGTGATCACAAAGACAGCATGGTACTGGCACAAAAACAGACACATCGACCAATGGAACAGAATAGAGAACCCAGAAATGGACCCTCGGCTCTTTGGGCAACTAATCTTTGATAAAGCAGGAAAAAACATCCGGTGGAAAAAAGACAGTCTCTTCAATAAATGGTGCTGGGAAAATTGGACAGCTACATGCAAAAGAATGAAACTTGACCACTCTCTCACACCATACACAAAAATAAACTCCAAATGGATGAAAGACCTCAATGTGAGACAGGAATCCATCAAAATTCTAGAGGAGAACATAGGCAACAACTTCTATGACATCGGCCAGAGCAACCTTTTTCACGACACATCTCCAAAGGCAAGAGAAATAAAAGATAAAATGAACTTATGGGACTTTATCAGGATAAAGAGCTTCTGCACAGCCAAGGAAACAGTCAAAAAAACTAAGAGACAGCCCACGGAATGGGAGAATATATTTGCAAAGGACACCACAGATAAAGGACTGGTATCCAAGATCTACAAAGAACTTCTCAAACTCAATACACGAGAAACAAATAAACAAATCATAAAATGGGCAGAAGATATGAACAGACACTTTTCCAATGAAGACATACAAATGGCTAACAGACACATGAAAAAATGTTCAAAATCATTAGCCATCAGGGAAATTCAAATCAAAACCACACTGAGATACCACCTTACGCCAGTTAGAATGGCAAAGATAGACAAGGCAAGAAACAACAATTGTTGGAGAGGATGTGGAGAAAGGGGATCCCTCCTACATTGTTGGTGGGAATGCAAGTTGGTACAGCCACTCTGGAAAACAGTGTGGAGGTCCCTTAAAAAGTTAAAAATTGAACTACCCTATGACCCAGCCATTGCACTACTGGGTGTTTACCCCAAAGATACAGACGTAGTAAAGAGAAGGGCCATATGCACCCCAATGTTCATAGCTGCATTGTCCACAATAGCCAAATCATGGAAGGAGCCGAGATGCCCTTCAACAGATGACTGGATTAAGAAGCTGTGGTCCATATATACAATGGAATATTACTCAGCTATCAGAAAGAACGAATTCTCAACATTTGCTGCAACATGGACGGCACTGGAGGAGATAATGCTAAGTGAAATAAGTCAAGCAGAGAAAGACAATTATCATATGATTTCTCTCATCTATGGAACATAAGAACTAGGATGATCGGTAGGGGAAGAAAGGGATAAAGAAAAGGGGGGTAATCAGAAGGGGGAATGAAACATGAGAGACTATGGACTATGAGAAACAAACTGAAGATTTCAGAGGGGAGGGGGTGGGGGAATGGGATAGACTGGTGATGGGTAGTAAGGAGGGCACGTATTGCATGGTGCACTGGGTGTTATATGCAACTAATGAAGCATCAAACTTTACATCGGAATCTGGGGATGTACTGTACGGTGATTAACATAATATAATAAAATTAAAAAAAAAAGAGTGTGAGATGATTTCCAAAGGAAAGGAGTACAAGTTTAAAAACTACATCGATGGAAGTATAATAGCTAGAGAAAGAAAAATAACAGGTTTACCTTAACAGCTATGATGAAGCCAAAATTAGAGCATACAGTTCTGAGACTTGAGGAGATTGATAAGCCGAAGCATGTTTAAAAAAGGATGACTAGGCCCGAACCTGAGCCGGTGTCAAGTGGGGTAGAGCCGAGGTGGGACCCGGAGTGGAGCCGGCTGAACCGGCACTAAGTCCCCGCCATGGCCCGGAATACACTGTCTTTGCGCTTCCTTCGGGTGGACATCTATCAGTTTGACGAGAAAAAATTCGTGGACCAGCAGGAGGTTGTGGCAGCGGCGGTGGCCTAGCCACGCCCAGACCCTAGCAAGGTGGACGGCCTTCTGCGGCAAGGGGATATGCTTCGGGTATTCCATGCAGCCTTACGGAACTCTCCCGTCAACACCAAGAATCAAGCCGTGAAAGAACAAGCCCAACACGTGGTGCCGAAAGTGCTTACAAACTTTAAGAGTGAGCAGGCTGTGCAGTCAGAAATGGCATTGACTTGCTAATGGAAGTACATTTTTCAAAGTTTTGAGAAGCCCACAGAAGAAAGCAGTGCGGTGTTACTCCAGTAACACGTGGAGTTAAGTAGCATGAAAAGGATTATTTATTTTTTGTGTTCCTGAATACATTTTTTGTGTTCAAAAATTCATGAAAAAGCATTAGCAGTAGGAGGAGTAGGCTCCATTATAAGAGTTATTACAACAAGAAAGATTGTTTAAAAAAAATAAAAGGACTCATGTTACTTTGAGGAGAATTTTGGATGCACAGGAAGAAGAGATTGGCAATGGGCCATCTTCCTAGGAACTCCCAACTAAACTATTTCAGGACATGCATCTGTTGAAGTGTATTTTATTTCCAAGGTGGAGGGAAAAATCGTCTGTTTCCTAAATCCTTTGCAGGATCTGATAGTCTATACCTTTGTCAATGAGTAACACAGAACTGACGCTGTAACTGTCTACTGAAGTGGCTGGCCAGTACTGGTTGGGTATACCTGTGTGCTCTGCTTATTTCAAATGGGGGAGGGATGATTTGGGCAGGTACAGATCCAAGGGATGTGGTAAAGGGAGAGCTTGTTTTTTTGAAGTAAAACTCTGAGGGTTTGTAAAGACACCCTGTCTTCCCAGAGAAGACAGGCTTTCTTGGATTCATTGTAAACTGCTTGCTACATCAATAAAGCTTTTGGCTTATTAGTTAAAAAAAAAAGGATGACTAGGATGGCAAAAGGACTTGATGGCTACCAGTCATAGGAATAGGGCTGACTAGCTTGGAGAAGAGAAGGCACAGGGATGGTCATGATAACTGTCCTCAGACATCTGAAAGACTGTCATACAGAACTAAAAAACAGATTCCATTTGTAAGGTATCATGAAGCAGAAGCAGGGCCGATTGGTAGAAGAAATCAGGAGGGAGATTTTGGGCACATTATAAGGAAGAAATATACAGAAATGGGAACTCTGCTGATAGGGAAAGGTACAGTGAAAGATGTTGGTGGAATGAATGCCTTGGGAAAGGTTGTTAGTTTGGCTCTGGATCTGGAATGGTCCTAGAATCACCTAATGACAACTTGTTGAGAATGCTGGAAAGGAGATTCAAGTAATACGTGGCTAGACAAGGTGAATTTTAAGGGTTCTTCCACCACTGAGATTCTTTGGAATTGTGGTTGGAGAAAGTTTGAGAACCTAAAACTATAGCAGCTATTCTTTCTCAAGCATAATAAACTAAAGCTTCCAGTGGAATCGTGGACCAAATCTCTGGAAAGACAGCAAATCTATTACATATGTATAGTCCTGAAATTGAAAAGATATAACTCAGGAAGATGCTTTCCAGTGACTGAAAGGTGTGCCCAGAAAAGAATGGTGCTACTCTAGATTCAGTCTCTGAGTTGGTCAAAGTCATTTCTAGAGGATGGCAAAATGAGTTGACTCTTGGATCTTATTTTTGGGAGTGCTTCAGTGGCTGCACATAGAAACAAGGAGCTGAAACTATTCAGTGACTCATACAGCAAAAGGTAGAAAGAGGTACAAATATATCCAATTGCTACAAAACTATTTTACTTCCAACAGTATGCAAAGTTAGGACTAGGGCAGGTGGTCTGGGTATAACACTTTCCTGCCTTTTCCCCATCCCTTCTCAGACTGTGCCAACTCTTCACCTTTAAAGCAGGGGAGTGCTTGTATACATATTTTGATTTGCCTCAGGTCTTACCCTTAAGTTGATTGTTCCATACCTTCTTTTGACCTCAAAAATGGTCAGAATCATAATGATCTTCTTTGCAGGAGTAATTTGCTGCTTGGTTCATGGACTTCTCTGGAGCAATGATGATAAATAGGTTTTATATTTGGTGCCAGTTCTGACTGGATAGTAATGGCTGCATAGGGCCCTGCAAGGAGAAGTTGTTTGGGGCCTCATCAGAATACAGCAGGAAGGAAGGCCATGAGCAATTAGTGATGTCTGCTCCGTAGGTATGGGATGGGAGATTCACAGCATGCACACCTCAAAAATGTACTATCCTTGGAGTAGAGGAGAAAGTTATAGATTTCTGCCAAAAACTATGATTATCTGCACTTTGCTAGGTCAAAGGGTTAAAACCCATGACTACTAATCCCTAATCCTCATGTATTTTCTGGCCATCAGCATCAGGTATAAGTTGAGCCTTGATTCTGGCCACAATATCATTTCCTGACTGTAGTTAAAACTGAGTCCTGGCCCGTACCACAGATTGAGTCCTATTCTGGCCACAGTTGACACCTAAACTCTAGACAGCTGTTACACAAATGATCATTATCAGATGGGTTAAGGCAAAACCATTCTCACCACTGGAGACACAGTTCAAGGCCTGTGCTTTACCAGAGGTGGGTCAGTAGCTGTGCCTTTTGCATGTGAAGGGCAGTGCATTATTGATATAGCAATATGCCTGTCAGTGTTTCTTCTCCAATTATCCAACTGCAGAGAGCACAAATGCTTTATTGCCATGGGAGACAGTCTTTAAAAAAATGGAAAGAAAAAATGAAACTCAAGTGAAAGAAGTAATTTCCTGTGACTGTGAAAATGCAAAGCAAATGCCTGAACATGATTTTAAATGGGTCTGTGAATGTGGCTGATGGAAGGAAGCTTTCTTGGAAAGGACGTATACTGTGAGTGCTGCTGGGTACAGCACACATTAGGGGGCAAGGAAGCCAGGAACCATGTTCTAGAAGTCAGTTTCTGTTAAATTAATAGACTTCATACAACTACCAATTGTCGTCCGGATAAATGGGTTTTTCAAATAATAATTTCTTAAAAATCATGAAGTGACTTGATAAGGTAGTAATAAAACTGTCAGAATCTCCACTTTGACTGAAGCTGGGTTGTAATACAGGATTTAAAAAATATCTGAATCTTTCAGAATGTGGGGAGAGGGGGAACCAAGGAATTAGAGCTCCACTTGATCCCTGTGTTGGGGCAGGGGAGGTGGAGGCTTTGGAATGTATGGAAGTACTCTGTCCAGTAGAATTTTCTGTAATTATGGAAATGTTCTGTGTCTGCATTGTCCAATACAGTAGCCACTGACAACCTATGGCTGTTGATCCCTTGAAATATGGATAGTGTGACTGAGGAACTTAACTTTAAATTTTATTTAATTGTAATTAATTTAAAATTAAATTGACATAGGTGGCTAGTGGCTACTATATTGGAAAGCATAGCATAGAATTTAGGTCAGTTTCCAGATCCAAGAGCAACAAAAGCGTAAGGGAAAGAGAACAACCAGAAAATCCATATGTCTAAGCGCAGTTTATACCTCTATTGAGAAGAATAGGCTTTTGTTAGCTTTAGATAACCCTTCACCTTGATTTTAGATGAAAGCATGCTAATATTTGTAGAGCATGTGTCTCTGTGGTCAATCTAAGGATATGGAAAGTTTAAACATATTATCCTTTACTAATGGGTATTAATGAATTTAATGAAAGTAATGCATCTTGTTTGAAGCAGAGAAATGAATATTTCACAAAAGAAATGTAAATAAGATTTTGATTAAGGAATTTTTTAATGTTTCTTCTGTGCTATGGATATAATAACCAGAGTTCCATCTTTATATGGGACATTAATAATCCAGTCAAAGCCAAAAAACCTTAATGTCTATTTCAATACTATATTATTGGTGATTTGGACTACAGAATGAAACAGGAAAAAATGATATACCATAAACCAAATGAATGTCTTTGGGTATAGATTGGGTAATGAATCAGATCTTAGACTTGATTAGCTTCCATTTATCCTACTGTTCCTTTAATTATTATAATTTCGAGGTACAGCTCTTGAATTTGCAACTTGTTTCCTATGTGCTACCTTTATGCTTTTTAATTTTCCCCACTTTATCATAGTATATTCATTCAAATAACTTGAAGAGGTCTTCTGTAGCTGGTGCATTGATTATAATGGGGTATGGTAAAAGATAATAGCAGGGCAAGATTATGAAGGGCTTTGAAGCCATGTTGAACCATTAAGACTTTATCCTAAAAGGGATAAAGAAAGGGGGGTAATCAGAAGGGGGAATGAAGCATGAGAGACTATGGACTCTGAGAAACAAACTGAGGGCTTCAGAGGGGAGGGGGTGGGGGAATGGGATAGACTGGTGATGGGTAGTAAGGAGGGCACGTATTGCATGGTGCACTGGGTGTTATACGCAACTAATGAATCATAACTTTACATCAGAAACCAGGGATGTACTGTATGGTGACTAACATAATATAATAAAAAAAATTTAAAAAAAAGACTTTATCCTAGGAGCAGGGGGAGTGACATGAGGTTTTTATTTTTTAAATTTTATTATTTATTTATTTATTGCAGATACAATTCCTTTTTTAATAATAATTTTTCATTGTTTTGTTAGTCACCATAGAGTACATCCTTAGTTTTTGATGTAATGTTCCATGATTGGTTCTTAGAAATGAACTGCAGCATGGGGAATGAACTGGAGAGCAGGGGAGGTGAAACCTTGATCAGTTAGAAGGTTAGTGCAATGGTTAAGGTAAAAGATGATGTTGATGACCTAAGGTGATAATTGCAGTATAGATGGAAAAAAGTAGACAGATTAAAGAAATATTTAAGAGGTAGCATTACTAGAACTTGGTGAGCGATTAGATGAAGGATTAGACTGTACTCCCTGTGGGTATCCTCTGCTTTTGCCCTATACTTTTCCTGAGATAAGACTCAACACTTTGCCATTTATCCCACAAATAAATCCACTTCCACTGATGGGCAATGTGCATTTTGCTGACATTTCGTGGGGGAATGGAAGACCTGGTTACATTGCACACCACAGAGTGAAATTTAATCTGATTCCTTATTGGACATATCTCTCCCAGAGTCTCTTTCCTATCTAACTCTCCTCAGGTCTTTCCCCTCTTTCTTACTCTACTCTTCCTGTCTCCTCAGTTCCTCTGCTCTCTTGTGTCCTCCTCCATTCTATTTTACTTCTGTACCTTTCCTGTTGTTTTAAAAAATTTTTATTTTTATTTAATTTTATTTATTATTGTTATTTTAAGTAGCCTCCATGCCCAATGTGGGGCTTGAGCTCATGACCTTGAGATTAAGAGCCACATGCTCTACCAACTAAGCCAGCCAGGCACCCCTGTCTCATTTCTTATAGAGAGAAATTTAACTTTTCTCTCAGCTTCTTCAGTTTACATCCTCCTGTAGCAACTCAGGCTTCCATTTTGTTTGGGATCTTCATCTTTAGAAGGCAGGGGACATTACTTATGACAATATTGCTGATTTTTTTCTTTTGCCTTCAGGCTCCAATATGGCTAGATACTGCCATTTACTGATCCTGTCTTCATTTAAAATTTTGGTATTTTGTTCATCATGTATTTTGCATTATTTTTTATTTAAAAAAGGTTGCATTAAAATATTATTTATCTTGATTCTGAGTCTTTTGCTGCCTCCTTACATTTTGCATTCAAGGTCAGTGCCTCACTTGTCCTGGCCTTTGATAATCTTTAGGGATTTTAGAAATACATTTTACTGTACTTTATACAATTATAATTTTCCTGAAATACAGGCTTTCTTGAGCTACCCAGTCTGACCTTTTGTATATTAATGCTTCTTTCTGCTTGTCAGAAGGTGGTGTTAGAGGAAAAGTTAGGAATTGACTTTACTCCAGAATACATGAAGGAAATAGTTGGTCATACAAGTCAGGGTATGGTTAAGTGGTAAATGTGTGAAACAGTGTTAGATGTTTTAGAAGGCAGCAGGATGGGCCAGGGCAAGAGAGATCTGGAACTGGAAACGAAACCAACATGTCTGGGAGATCCCAACTCAGTAATGGATTCAGCTTCATGTCCAGAAAAATATAGTACAGCCAACATGAAGCAGTTCAGGTAGATCTGTCAAGGGCACAATTTTCCTGAAACAGAGGAGAACAGCACTTCAGAGTTTAGAAGCAGAAACAGTGCACAAACACAAGATATTTGGTGAGTTAGAAGCCTGGTGGCATCTGGACCAGTGACTTTAAAACTGGAAGAAGGGGAAATGAAAGTTGGGGATAATTAGCATTTTTTGCCCTGAGTGGTTGGAGCAGGGATAAGGAACATGTTGGTCCCAAGCTTGTGGTTCATTCTGCAAATGGCTTTTAGCCGTAGGGAGTGGCACGAGGGAAGAGAGGAACCAGGCAAGACACTAGAACTAAGAATGGGAGAATATGTATAATGCCTTCTCTATACTATGCATACCTAGAAATAGGAAATTTTAAACGGCAATCTTTTGTTGATGATGATGATAAGGTGATTTAAATGTGATATTACTTAGAGAAAAACATCCAGAATACTGCTTTGCTTTTATCACTAGAAAAAGGGCTTTCTTCCAAAGTTTAACTCAATTAATGTCTTACCTCCCCCAATATGCCAGAACCACAAATTCTGCAGGGTGTTAGTTATGCATTAAATTTACCTTCTCATATTCATGATGGCTAAATCATTTTTACTTTTATATTGCCTTCTTACTGATATTTTGCCAAATTCACATATGCACAGGAAGAAAGTTGATATTTTCTCTCTGTTAGCATGAGATGCTTTATTGCTGAACTCAGTGGCACCACATTAATTCAAAGGGAGAGAGGCCAATGAGACTGGAAATCAAGCTCTTCAATTCCAGATTTCCACATTTATTGCATTTGAGGATGCCAAGGCGTAATGATAAAGCATTCCAGCAGGCAGAACACACAGTTTTAAGCCTATTTACTCTGCTGTAGCCGAATGTTTCTGCATATGACAAGTGTTGTGAATAAGTATGTTTCAAGGCCAAAGAGCTCTATGAGAAATCCCATCGTTCTAAAGATCACAAAATCATTTCAGAAATTGAACAATATTACAGCAGCTTAATAGCAAATTTGAATCTTATGTCTCCAACATGTCAAGAGTCCTTTAAGGCATCCTGTGGGTGGTTTTTGCACAACAGCCAGTATTCCTCTCCTTTGGACATTCCAGGAACTGAAACTTAAATTCTCCCAAGAAGGGAATTGACTCACTACTTGGTTACCAACAAACTGTTTAAGGTTCTTATGGTGGATGAACTCAGGAAGTCAGGCTTTGTTGGTGCAAAAGAGTCATTTTGATGGAACAATAGACACATCATACAATTTGAAATTAGGGAATTCACTTCTGGCTTTTAGAACCTGAATCCTTTATGTAAACCAGTTACATTTATTACCTTAATAGCATTTGTCCCTTTTCCAAAAAGGCTTAAAAATGCAACTGAACTCAATAAAATAAGTGCCAAGAAATCCTTTTTGTTTTATATTTGTATATCAGCCCTGTGTTCTGAATTTTCTGTAACAAGATCTTTTTAAAAACTGTCCTCTTAGACCCCTTAACTACTGACACTCCCAAAATATCCCAACATTTTCTCATGCAGACCATATCTCCCTTATAACTTTTTACATTAGGCAGCACAAA
Source organism: Ailuropoda melanoleuca (assembly GCF_002007445.2). NCBI lineage: Eukaryota > Metazoa > Chordata > Mammalia > Carnivora > Ursidae > Ailuropoda > Ailuropoda melanoleuca. Next base: position 92,070,419 of record NC_048238.1, on the reverse strand, counting down.
AATCTTCTGTAAAACAGCATGAGGCAAAGTTGGTATCAGCCTTGTTTACCATAACTGGGATCGCAGTTTCAAAAATATAAGGAAATCATTGCTTTGGAGCTTCTTTATGTGAGGGGGCTGCAGAGAGAAGGTAAGCCCAAACTTACTTGATCTGTCCAGACCTAGCTGTGCCCAAAGCAGACTCACATTTGAGTATGCTTTTGGGAAGAGGGTAAAATAAGAGGGAAAAATAAAGCACTTGGGAAAAGAGATGGCCTTCTCTGTGTGCTTTAATGAAGAAATTTGATGTATATTCCTCTCACGACTTATTTCAACCTGAATCTAAATCCACTGACCTGTAAAACACTCTTTGGATTTACAGCCCTGATTTTTTTAAATTTTATTTTTCAATTTATTTATTTATTTTTTGATTTTTTTATAATTTTTATTTTCTTATGTTAGTCACCATACAGTATATCCTTAGTTTTTGATGTAATGGTCCATGATTCATTATTTGCGTATAAA